>NC_136334.1:6191749-6244572 GCF_964198595.1 Lampetra fluviatilis | reverse complement strand
GCAAACGGGTTTTGATTCCTTACCCGTACCCGGCCGCACCAGGGTCGCAAACGGGTACCCGTACCCGGCCGTACCCGTACCCTACCCGTACCCGGCCGGGTACCCGATTGCGACCTCTGGGATGAAGCCATGTTGCAGGCGCGGGTGGGTTGATTCTATGAACTTGAATTGTGAGAAGAGACAAGACGTTGGGAAATGAGTGACAAACGGTGACTCACCAGTGACTCACGGTCTACCCGTACCCGGCCGCACCAGGGTCGCAAACGGCTACCCATACCCGGCCGGGTACGGGTAGCCGGGTATCGGGTAGGGTACGGGTATCGGGGACCCCTGAATTAAAGAGTTATTAAAATATTCCACTGGCAAAAAAAATCGTTCGAGATGGAGAGAATCTTACTGTAATGGCTAAGGGCAAAATAAACTACGAAACTAAAACTATTTATATTTTTCGATTTAAAGCTTTCGTGACTGCAGGGATTCATCTTCTTGGTTCTTTCGGTAAAGTCACGTAGAAGGGAAATAATAAAATAATAAAACATAATAAAATACAATTCTCACGACGTTTCGGCCACAACGCAAACAGCCGTCCTCAGGTGAAGAACAGGTCTGTCGGGAAGACAGCGTCTGAATGAAACACCACCAGGCTTGGAGCGTATATTTAAGCTGGGTTGGAGGGGGAAGAGCGCCTTGACAAAATAATTTGCATATCAAGAGTAATTTAGCATATTTATGGGAAATGTAGATATTTTACCAGGTAAGGCCAATCAGCTACATTGTAGCGATTTTTCAGTGAACTGACTTTCACAAACGATACCTCAACGAAGAGGCTTATCATCACATGGAAATTTATTGGTCGGTCAAAATACTCTTAAGCACGTGTTTCTAAATGTGGAGGGAAAAGCTGGAGGACGCGGAGAAAAATCCACGCGACCACGGGGAGAGAGACACTCAAACACAAATATACAGCAGGCGTCAGGGTTGGGATCGAACCCACGACCTCCTGTATACCAGGTGAGGTAGTTAACATCTCACCACGGAGAGAGAGAGACACGCAAACTCGAAAAATACAGCAGGCGTCAGGGTCGGGATCGAACCCACGACCTCCTGTACACCAGGCGAGGTAGTTAACATCTCCTAGCCACCACGGCGCACAACACAATCATCATGAAGAGTCACCCGTGAACTCTCTGGCCTTATCCACGCGCTGTGAAGAAGGGTCGTTGCCCAAAACGTCGCTTATTATACACTTCTTTTTACGGGCACAAAGACAACGATCCCCCGTATAGCCTGCACCGATTGTTGGGGTAAGAGGCAGTCGCGGCTGTGAGTGTAGAATGAGCCAATGAGCAGCAGGGACGAGGCAGCCAATCAGTCGCGGCTGTGAGTGTAAACCAGCCAATGAGCAGCAGGCACGAGGCAGCCAATGAGTCGCGGCCGTGAGTGTCAACCAGCCAATCAGCTTCTTTATTTCTTTCGGTAAAGTCACGTAGAATGGAAATAATAAAATAATAAAAATAAAATAATTCTCACGACGTTTCGGCCACAACAGACATGTTCTCCACCTGAGGACGGCTGCTTGCGTTGTGGCCGAAACGTCGTGAGAATTGTATTTTATTATGTTTTATTTTTATTATTTTATTATTTCCATTCTACGTGTCTTTACCGAAAGAACCAAGAAGATGAATTCCTGCAGTCACGAAAGCTTTAAATCGAAATTCAGCCAATCAGCATCGGGCACGAGCCAGCGAATCGGTCGCGGCCGTGAGTGTCAACCAGCCAATCAGCAGCAGGCACGAGCCAGCCAATGAGTCGCGGCTGTGAGCGTAGAACGAGCCAACGAGGGATGAGAGCCTTCACACTTTTAGTTCTTTCGGTAAAGTCACGTAGGTAAAAAATGAAATTAAAAATTAACAAAAATCAAACATTTCGATTTAAAGCTTCTTTCGTGACTGCAGGGATTCATCTTCTTGGTTCTGTCGGTAAAGTCACGTAGAAGGGAAGAGGACGGCTGCTTGCGTTGTGGCCGAAACGTCGTGAGAATTATTTTATTATGTTTTATTTTTATTATTTTACTTTTATTAAATAAAACAATAAAAATCACGACGTTTCGGATGCAACGCAAGTCTCCGTCATCAGGTGGGACCGTCACAGCCAGATTAGCTGCATCAAGGCCTGGTAGAGGGCTGGCAGGGTGCTCAGGGCGGTGCGGTGCGGCGGGGGTCACCTGCTGCGTGGAGTCGCGCCTGCTGCCGTAGGTGTCCAGGTGTTCCTGTAGTTCCAGGACCCCGAATTTCATCTTCTCCAGGAGACCGCAGGAAACCAGCTGGCGGCAGAGCGAGAGGGGAGGGGCGGATGAGCGACCGGGGTTTGTCCACGCTTCCGTGGATGGGGGAGGGGGGCGGCGGGGTGAGGGGGAGCGGGGGATACGGGAATTCGGGAAATGATTGGCGAGATGTTTACTACCTCGCCTGGTATGCAGGAGGTCGTGGGTTCAATCCCGACCCTGACGCCTGCTGCTGTATATTTGGAGTCTGCGTGTCTCTCTCTCGCTCTGCCCACAATGAGATGTTTACTACCTTGCCTGGTGTACAGGAGGTCAGGTGTTTGATCCTGACGCCTGCTGTATATTTGAAGTTTGCATGTTTCTCTCCCCATGGGGAGATGTTAACTACTTGGCCTGGTATGCAGGAGGTCGTGGGTTCGAGCCCAACCCCGACGCCTGCTGTATATCTTCTTGGTTCTTTCGGTAAAAAAAAAGCCTGCTGTATATTTAGAGTTTGCGTGCACGCATGTTGATTTTATTTTGCACCGTGAGCAGCCAACCGTGCTAATCTGAGCGCACGTTCTCCCCGTGGTCGCGTGGATTTTTCTCCGTATCAACATCACGCGTTTACAGCATTTGGCCGCAATAGATTTCCACGTTGAGATAACATTTGTGATGGCCAGGTGGCTTCTGAAAGAGAGCTACGTAGCTCAGTGTGCCTTACCTGGTTAACATAACAATAGTTTAAGTTTAAGTTTATTTATCAGGCTGAGCCTTTAGCGCTGAATGCAAACCGAGGCTGGGAAGGGTGAGGAGGTGGAAGAGGAAGATGGTCATGAAGAGGATGGTGATGATGAGGATGATGAGGAAGAGTGAGGCACTGAGCGAGAGATAGAGGGAGGGAAGAGTGAGGAGGAAGGGGAAGGAGGAGGAGGAAGAAGAGGGAGCAGGAGGGAAGAGGGGAGGGGGGAGGGAGGAGGGGAGGGAGGAGGAGGAGGGGGGAGGGGAGGGAGGAGGAGGGGGGAAGGGAGGGGGGAGGGAGGAGGGGAGGGAGGAGGAGGAGGGGGAGGGGAGGAGGGGGGAGGAGTGAGGAGGAGGAGGGGGAGGAGGGGAGGGAGCAGGAGGAGGAGGGAGGGAGGAGGAGGAGGGGGGAGGGAGGAGGAGGAGGGGGGGGGAGGGAGGGGGGAGGGAGGGAGGAGGGGAGGGAGGAGGAGGAGGGGGGAGGGGAGGGAGGAGGAGGGGGGAAGGGAGGGGGGAGGGAGGAGGGGAGGGATGAGGAGGAGGGGGGAGGGGAGGAGGGGGGAGGAGTGAGGAGGAGGAGAGAGGGAGGAGGGGAGGGAGCAGGAGGAGGAGGGAGGAGGAAGAGGGGGGAGGGAGGAGGAGGAGGGGGGGGGAGGGAGGAGGAGGGGGGGGAGGGAGGAGGAGGAGGAGGAGGGGGGGGGAGGAGGAGGAGGGGGGGGGAGGAGGAGGAGGGGGGGGAGGGAGGAGGAGGGGGGGGAGGGAGGAGGAGGAGGAGGAGGGGGGGGGAGGAGGAGGAGGGAAGAGGAGGAGGGGGGGGGGAGGGAGGAGGAGGGGGGGAGGGAGGAGGAGGAGGAGGGAAGAGGGAGCAGAAGGAGGAAGGAGGAGGAGGAGGGGGGGAGGAGGAGGAGGGGGGAGGGAGGAGGAGGAGGGGGGGGAGGGAGGAGGAGGGAGGAGGAGGAGGAGGAGGAGGAGGAGGGAAGAGGAGGAGGAGGGGGGGGAGGGAGGAGGAGGGAGGAGGAGGGGGGGGAGGGAGGAGGAGGAGGAGGGAGGAGGAGGAGGAGGAGGAGGAGGAGGAGGAGGGAGGAGGAGGGAGGAGGAGGAGGGGGGGGGAGGAGGAGGAGGGAAGAGGAGGAGGGGGGGGGGAGGGAGGAGGAGGGGGGGGAGGGAGGAGGAGGAGGAGGGAAGAGGGAGCAGAAGGAGGAAGGAGGAGGAGGGGGGGGGAGGAGGAGGAGGGGGGGGGGGAGGAGGAGGGGGAGGGAGCAGGAGGAGGAGAGAGGCGGGGAGTGAGGAGGGAGCAGGAGGGGGGAGGGAGTAGGAGGAGGGGGGAGGGAGGAGGAGGGGGGATGGAGGAGGGAGGGAGGAGGGAGGAGGAGGGGAGGGAGGAGGGGAGGGAGGAGGGAGGGAGGAGGGGGGAGGCAGGAGGAGGGAGAGGCAAGATTGAGGACAGAATGAAATGATGACGGGGACAACGATGACGACGATGACGACGACGACGAGGAGGACGAGTGATGGGACGGAGGAGTGTGGCGGTGAGGGTGGCGGTGAGGGTGGCGGTGAGGGTGAGTGTGGCGGTGAGGATGAGGGTGGCGGTGAGGGTGAGGGTGGCGGTGAGGGTGAGGAGGTCCGGTGGACCGGTTCTGGCTCCTGCCACCATGAGGGGTGGACAGTCCTCTACTCGGGGCAGGAGACTGCCAAACAACAGGGTGTGGCTCTTCTTCTGAACAAAAGAATGAAGGGGGCGTGGGAGCGTGGCGGTGAGGTGTGGGAAGCTGTAAGCCCCAGGATACTTTGGGCTCGCCTTCCCATCAACCAGAGGCGAGGAGTGGTGGTCGTGGTTACTTACGCCCCCACCGAAGACGAACATCCGTGGAGGGATGCAGGCAAAGCCGATGAGTCAGACGCTTTCTATGACCTACTGTCACAGGTGCTGGCTAAAGTGGCCACTCGGGACAGAGTCATCGTGTTGGGTGACTTCAATGCCCGAGTTGGTCATGATGCTGGCACCTGGTCTGGAGTGATTGGAAGGCATGGGCCAGATCAGCTCAATAACAACGGTAGGAGGCTGCTAGATTTCTGTGCAGCCCATGGGCTTGTAATTACCAACACGCTCTTCCGGCATCGGCGCATCCACACAACATCATGGATGCATGCCGGGTCCAAGCAAGAACATCTGCTGGACTACGTAGTGACGGACCAGCGGATGCGAGCCCATGTCCTTGACACCAGGACCTACCGTGGAGCTGATCTGCCCTCTGACCATCGACTAGTCATCTGTAAGATGCGCCTGCCATTCTTCCACTCCGGTGGTGGGTGTACACCCAGGATCCCATTCCAACCAAAAGTGGCCTGGTCTAAGTTAGCTGATGAAAGTTGCAAGCGAGAATTTCATCATCGCTTGCAGCTGGGGTTGGCATCGTCCCCCACTCCACCTGATGTCGAGGGTAAATGGGCGAGGTTTAAGACTGTGACTCATGCAGCTGCAATGGCTGCTTTGGGTACGCGGTCCAGACCTCCCCGGGAACCCTGGCTGACGGAGGAGGTGTTCAGGTTAATTGAGAAAAAGCGACAGGCCCACTCTCATCGCCTACAGCATCCCACGTCAGAGAATGAGGAGGTTTACCGCAGCCTTCGCTCGGAGGTTCGGAGAGCCGTAAGGCGCTGTAAGGATGGGTGGTGGTCGCGGGTTGCTGAGGAGATGGAGTCTGCCTCAGTGGCCCGCGATCACAAATCACTATTTAACTCCATCAACAAAGTAACCTGCAGCGCCACACCTATTACCATCATTAGAGGAAAAAACGGTGATCCAATCTCCGACCCCCAGGAACAGGTTTGCAGATTTGCTGAGCATTTCTGTGAGGTCCTGGGGGAGGGAAAATCTCTCAGCCAGGAAAACATCATGGCACAAAGTGGGGATAACCCTGCTGAGGCTGCGGTGCCTCAAATATTGGAAGAGGTCACCCCCTGTGAGTGGCTGGCTGAGGTACCGGCTGTTGAGGAAGTACTGAGGGCGATCCGGAGTCTGAGACCAGGGAAGGCACCGGGCAGAGATGATCTCCCAGGCGAAATGCTGAGGGAGGGTGGCGTTTGTGCACAGACTGCCCTATATGACATCATAACAACAGTCTGGACCACTGGACGGGTTCCGCAGGACTGGAAGGATGCCCTGGTGGTCCCCCTCTTTAAGAAGGGGGACCGCACAGACTGTAACAACTACAGGGGCATCTCACTCCTCAGTGTGCCGGGTAAGGTCCTGGCAAGGATTATTCAACATCGCCTTGCTAGGCATGCTGAGGAGAGGCTTGCGGAGCCCCAATGTGGTTTCAGGAAAGGGCGGTCCTGCACAGATGCCATATTTTCTGTCCGTCTGCTACAGCAGAGGTGTAGGGAATTCCAAAAAGACCTACATCTCTGCTTTATTGACCTGGTCAAGGCCTATGATACCATCAGTAGGACTGGGCTCTGGGTTGTTCTTCGTGCTTTCGGAGTCCCTGACCCTCTGCTCACGATCATTAAGGACCTTCATGATGGTGAGCGGGCCCGGGTAAAACTACGTGGCCGGGAGTCGGAGCCTTTCCCTGTACACCTTGGGGTGCGACAGGGATGTCCTCTGGCTCCCACATTATTTAACATCTATTTCGACTGCGTAGTTCGTGAAGCCTTCAATAGCTGTACCGGGGGAATTACCATTTGGTACAGATATAATGGGAGGCTGATCGACGCCCGGGTGCGATCAAGGGATGGCTCCCTATTGGTCAACCACGTTATGTATGCCGATGATTTGGTAATAGCTGCTCATTCAGAAGAGGAGTTGGAGACGCTGCTGCTGAGGCTGGAGTGTGCCACTAAGAGGTGGGGCCTTACCATCAGCCCCACCAAAACTAAGCACCTGCCTGGGTATTTTGTACCATCGGGCACTCCGCCCCCACAACTCCCAATCGGTGATGGGGCAGTTGTGGAGAGAGTAGAGAGTTTCCCATACCTGGGCAGTGTGCTCATGACCAGCTCCAGTTTATCAGCAGAGGTCTCACTCCGAATCAGTCGAGCGGCAATATCTTTTCATCGGTTGCGTAACGCTGTGTGGAAGCTACCTGGTCTGTCGCTCCGCACGAAGCTTCAGGTCTTCTCGGCCACGGTCATTCCCTCCCTTCTCTACGCTTGCGAAACGTGGACCCCCCTAGTGGAGCATCTTCGCCGGTTGGAAACATTTAGGCTGGCCTGCCTACGATCCATCCTGGGTTTGACCAGGCTGGATTGTGTGAGGAGCTCACAAGTCCTTGAAAGATCTGGGCAAAGTCCCATCAGTGAGCTCCTCCGGCAGGCAAGGCTGCGTTGGCTGGGTCATGTAGCCCGCATGCCCAGCCACCGCATGCCTAAACAGCTTTTGTTCGGCCGGATCGAGGGGGCTAAACGGGCGCGGCACGGGCTAGAGAAGAGATGGAGTGATGTGGTACAGGAGGACGTGGAGCTGAGTGGACTTGCCGATGACTGGTACCAGCGGTGTCAAGATCGGCCTCAGTGGAGGAGGCTCGTGAAGGACGCTACTGGGCAGTTGGAGGCAGTCGCCCTCCAACAACAACGGAGGGCGGAGGAGCGACGCTCACAACAACGAGCGGAGCGCCGGGTGGCTAAAGCACAGCAAGTTGGCACAGTAGGGGGCACAGGTGGTGCATCAGCCAGTCATCTCGGTCATCTCGGTCAGTCGACCCGTGGCACCTGGGTCTGCCCCGTGACCTCCTGCCAGCGGGCGTTCGACACTTCACGTGGCCTCAAGGTGCACATGGCCTGGCACAAGCGTCGTGGTGACGTCACCGCCACTTAGTGGCGAATGGCGGTTGTTGTTGAGGGTGAGGGTGAGTGTGGTGGTGAGGGTGAGGGTGAGTGCGGCGGTGAGGGTGAGTGCGGCGGTGAGGGTGAGTGTGGCGGTGAGGGTGAGTGTGGCGGTGAGGGTGAGGGTGGCGGTGAGGGTGAGTGTGGCGGTGAGGGTGGCGGTGAGTGTGGCGGTGAGGGTGAGGGTGGCGGTGAGGGTGAGGGTGGCGGTGAGGGTGAGTGTGGCGGTGAGGGTGGCGGTGAGGGTGGCGGTGAGGGTGAGTGTGGCGGTGAGGGTGAGGGTGAGTGTGGCGGTGAGGGTGAGTGTGGCGGTGAGGGTGGCGGTGAGGGTGGCGGTGAGGGTGAGTGTGGCGGTGAGGATGAGGGTGGCGGTGAGGGTGAGGGTGGCGGTGAGGGTGAGGGTGGCGGTGAGGGTGAGGACGGCGGTGAGGGTGAGTGTGGCGGTGAGGATGAGGGTGGCGGTGAGGGTGAGGGTGGCGGTGAGGGTGAGGGTGGCGGTGAGGGTGAGGACGGCGGTGAGGGTGAGTGTGGCGGTGAGGGTGGCGGTGAGGGTGAGGGTGGCGGTGAGGGTGGCGGTGAGGGTGAGTGCGGCGGTGAGGGTGAGGGTGGCGGTGAGGGCGGTGGTGAGGGTGAGGGTGAGTGTGGCGGTGAGGGTGAGTGTGGTGGTGAGGGTGAGTGTGGTGGTGAGGGTGAGTGTGGCGGTGAGGGTGAGTGTGGCGGTGGTGAGGGTGAGGGTGAGTGTGGCGGTGAGGGTGAGGGTGAGTGTGGCGGTGAGGGTGAGTGTGGCGGTGAGGGTGAGTGTGGCGGCGGTGAGGGTGAGTGTGGCGGTGAGGGTGAGGGTGAGGGCGGCGCACCGTGTCGGCGTCGATGAACACGTTGGGGCACTCGGAGGAGGAGAGCAGCACACACGCGGAGCTCGTGAATCTGGGCCCCATGCCGTGCAGGCCGTCGCCCAGGTAGCTGCTGGCGTCGTGCGTCAACGACCAAAATCCCCGTCGAACGTTCTGCGGGCAGAGGGGAGGATGTGGCAAACGGCGATGGCCGAGTTGCGACGTCGATCGGTGCGGCAGCGACGATTGCGAGGGCGAGGATTGCGACGATTGCGATGGTGACGATTGCGATGGTGACGATTGCGATGATTGCGACGATTGCGCGGGCGAGGATTGCGACGATTGCGATGGTGACGATTGCGACGATTGCGATGGTGACGATTGCGATGATTGCAATGATTGCGACGATTGCGAGGGCGACGATTGCGAGGGTGACGATTGCGAGGGTGACGATCGCGAGGGTGAAGATTGCGATGATTGCCAAGTCATTATACGAATCCTTGATTTGAAGCTTTCGTGACTGCAAAGATTCTTAGGTTTTTTCGATAAAGTCACGTAGGTAAAAAATTAAAATTAATTACCTACGTGACTTTACCGAAAAAACCTAAGAATACGGAAGCTTGTGTTGCCTCCGAAACGTCGTGATTTTTATTTTATTTTTATTTTACTTTTATTAATTTAAATTTTTTACCTACGTGACTTTACCGAAAAAACCTAAGAATACGGAAGCTTGTGTTGCCTCCGAAACGGCGTGATTTTTATTTTATTTTTATTAATTTTAATGTCTTACCTACGTGACTTTACCGAAAAAACCTAAGAATACGGAAGCTTGTGTTGCCTCCGAAACGGCGTGATTTTTATTTTACTTTTATTAATTTTAATGTCTTACCTACGTGACTTTACCGAAAAAACCTAAGAATACGGAAGCTTGTGTTGCCTCCGAAACGTCGTGATTTTTATTTTATTTTTATTTTACTTTTATTAATTTAAATTTTTTACCTACGTGACTTTACCGAAAAAACCTAAGAATACGGAAGCTTGTGTTGCCTCCGAAACGGCGTGATTTTTATTTTATTTTTATTAATTTTAATGTCTTACCTACGTGACTTTACCGAAAAAACCTAAGAATACGGAAGCTTGTGTTGCCTCCGAAACGGCGTGATTTTTATTTTACTTTTATTAATTTTAATGTCTTACCTACGTGACTTTACCGAAAAAACCTAAGAATACGGAAGCTTGTGTTGCCTCCTAAACGGCGTGATTTTTATTCCATTTTTATTTTACTTTGATCAATTTTAATGTCTTACCTACGTGACTTCACCGAAAAAAAAAACCTAACAACATTATACGAATCGTTTCATCGGCGAGGATTCTATTCGACTCGACGAGGCGGAGTGAGGGGGTGGGTGGGTGGGCGAGATCACCGCACCCGGAAGAGACCGCAGAACAGCTGGAACGTGTGGACGGCGCATGTGCCGTCCTGGTCGGACAGCACGCCGGCCGCGTGGAGGCGCCAAGCCTCTTCGGCGTTACCGCCGCTGGGCGGTGGCTGGAACGCGGCAAGGATCGCCGAGAAAAATGGCGACGGCGGCGGTGTCGCGGGTCGGGCCTCCCGCAGGCTTTCCTCGTCCTCCTCCTCCTCCTCCCGCCGCTGCTGCTGATCCGCGTCGTCGGCGGTGACGGTGACGGTGACGCCGATGATGCCGCCGTCGCTGACGCTGCCGCTGCTGCCGGGGCGAGAAGGAGGTGACGCGGACGGTGACGGCGGCGGTGACGGTTGTGTTTCACCGGATGAGAACTCAAAAGACTGGGATGCAGTCCCATTTGCAAGAGTGACCTGGGGTGGTGACGGTGGTGGTGGCGGTGGCAGTCATAGCCGTGACGGTGTGGTGGCAGTGTAAGTGACGGTGGTGACGATGCCATTGGTGGTGACGGTGTGGTGAGGGTTAGGTGGTGATGAGTGGTGGGGATGGTGGTGGTGATGATGACGATGTGGTTTTGGGTGAGTGGTGGGGATGGTGGTGGTGGTGATGATGATGGTGGTAATGGTGGTGGTGACGATGACGATGTGGCTTTGGGTGAGTGGTGGGGATGGTGGTGGTGATGATGATGGTAATGGTGGTGGTGATAATGACGATGTGGTTTTGGGTGAGTGGTGGGGATGGCGGTGATGATGATCGTAATGGTGGTGGTGACGATGACGATGTGGCTTTGGGTGAGTGGTGGGGATGGTGGTGGTGATGATGATCATAATTGTGGTGGTGACGATGACGATGTGATTTTGGGTGAGTGGTGGGGATGGTGGTGGTGATGATGATGGTAATGATGGTGGTGACGATGACGATGTGGCTTTGGGTGAGTGGTGGGGATGGTGGTGGTGATGATGATGGTAATGGTGGTGGTGACGATGACGATGTGGCTTTGTCGTGAGTGGTGGGGATGGTGGTGGTGATGATGATGGTAATGATGGTGGTGACGATGACGATGTGGTTTTGGGTGAGTGGTGGGGATGGTGGTGGTGATGATGATGGTAATGATGGTGGTGACGATGACGATATGGCTTTGGGTGAGTGGTGGGGATGGTGGTGGTGATGATGATCGTAATGGTGGTGGTGACGATGACGGTGTGGCTTTGGGTGAGTGGTGGGGATGGCGGTGGTGGTGATGATGATGGTGATGATGGTAATGATGGTGGTGACGATGACGATGTGGCTTTGGGTGAGTGGTGGGGATGGTGGTGGTGATGATGATGGTAATGGTGGTGGTGACGATGACGATGTGGCTTTGAGTGAGTGGTGGGGATGGTGGTGGTGATGATGATGGTAATGGTGGTGGTGGTGACGATGACGATGTGGTTTTGGGTGAGTGGTGGGGATGGTGGTGGTGATGATGATCGTAATTGTGGTGGTGACGATGACGATGTGGCTTTGGGTGAGTGGTGGGGATGGTGGTGGTGGTGATGATGATGGTGATGATGGTAATGGTGGTGGTGATGATGACGATGTTGTTTTGGGTGAGTGGTGGGGATGGCGGTGATGATGATCGTAATGGTGGTGGTGGTGACGATGTGGCTTTGGGTGAGTGGTGGTGGTGATGACAGTGATGACCTACGTAGCCCTTTGTAAGAAGCGACCTGCCCACAATTAATCGCTCAACGAAGGGGCTTATCATCATCATTATCGCGTGGAAATGTAAAGCAGTAAGTAGCCAAATACACGTGACGTTGTTTCTAAATGTGGAGGGAAAAAACGGAGGACCCGCAAAGAAATCCACGCGACTACGGGGAAAGAGAGAGAGAGACACGCAAACTCGAATAATCTACAGCAGCAGGCGTCAGGGTCGGGTTCGAACTCACGACCTCTTGTATACTAGGCGAGGTAGTTAACATCTCACCACGGAGAGAGAGAGAGACGCAAACTCCAAATATACAGCAGCAGGCGTCAGGGTCGGGATCGAACCCACGACCTCCTGCATACCAGGCGAGGTAGTCAACATCTCCTAGCCACCGCAGCGCCCCCGTATACCGGTGACGTCACCGGTACGCCTGTCACCGCTGACAGAACCCAGAATCCCTCACGTCCCCCAAAACAACAAACCTGGACATGGCCGCGTCGTGCGCGTCGTCTTTCTCTTCAGTGTCGGTGAGCACCGCGATGGCGCTGTCGGCGCTCTCCGCCCCTCCACCACCTCCTCCAGCGTCGTTGTCGCCGCCGATGCCGACGACGCCGCCGATGCCGACGATGACGGTGGCAGAAGGCGGCGCCGTGTCGCCGTCGTCCTCGCTCGCCAACGACTCCACTCCGCGCCCGCCGGGGTCGGCGGACGACAAAGTCTCCGCTGCTCCGGCGTCCTCCTGGCGGAACAAAAACACGACGGGCGGTTGGCCGGCGGTGGCGTCGGCGTCGTCACAAAAGCATCGCGGCGGCGTTGGCGGCGGTTTGGTAATAAACGCTGTAAAGAGGGGCGGCAGTGGTGAGGAGGGGGGGGGGCAGTGGTGAGGATGAGGGGGGCGGCAGCTTGAAGAAGGAGGGGGCAGTGGTGAGGAGGGGGGGAGGGGGGGCAGTGGTGAGGAGGAGGGGGGGCAGTGGTGAGGAGGAGTGGGCAGTGGAGGAGGAGGAGGAGGAGGGGGGGCAGTGGTGAAGGGGGAGGCAGTGGAGGAGGAGGAGGAGGGGGGGCAGTGGTGAAGGGGGAGGCAGTGGAGGAGGAGGAGGGGGGGCAGTGGTGAGGAGGAGGAGGGGGGGCAGTGGTTAGGAGGGGGGGGGCAGTGGTGAGGAGGAGGAAGAGGGGGGGCAGTGGTGAAGGGGGAGGCAGTGGAGGAGGAGGAGGGGGGGGGCAGTGGTGAGGAGGAGGGGGGGCAGTGGTGAGGAGGAGGGGGGGGGCAGTGGTGAGGAGGAGGCGGTAGTGGTGAGGAGGGGGGGCAGTGGTGAGGAGGGGGGGGCAGTGGTGAGGAGGAGGAGGGGGGCAGCAGTGGTGAAGGAGGAGGGGCATTGTGGTTACGATGCGGAGTGAGGGGCGGGCGGTCTGGTGGGGGGTGGTGGTGACGAGCGGTTGGTAGTGGCGGAGGGGTGGAGAGGAGTGGGTGGGTGGTGGCAGTGATGGGGGTGGTGGTGTTGGGTGGGTGGCGGCGGTGGTGGTGGTGGTGGCGGCGGTGGTGGCGGCGGTGGTGGTGGTGGTGGTGGCGGGCGGTTGGTAGTGGCGGGGGGGTGTAGACGATTGGGTGGGCGGTGGTGGTGGCGGTAGTGGCGGCAGTGGCGGTGGCGGTGATGACGGGCGGGCTGGCGTCACCTCTGAAGCGAGCTGCTCTGCGTCGTCTGCGGTGGACACCTCCGCGCTGGGCGTGCCGGTAGTGCCGGTGGTCCCCGTGCCGTTGTGGACCCCCGAGCTGCCCTCTGAGGCCGGGGCGGCCATCGAGTCCACGTGATTGGCCAGCGACTCCTCCGTTGGCGAGTAGGTGGTGAGCTGCCGCGGGATTACAATCGCAACTTTAGATTCGAAGCTTTCGTGACTGCAAGGATTCATATTGTTAGGTTTTTTCGGTGGGAAATAATAAAACATAATAAAATAATTCTCACAACGTTTCGGCCACAACGCAAGCAGCCGTCCTCAGGTGAAGAACAGGTCTGTCGGAAAGACAGCGTCTGAATGAATGAAAAATATTAAATAAATGGGTTCATTCAGACGCTGTCTTTCCGACAGACCTGTTCTTCACCTGAGGACGGCTGCTTGCGTTGTGGCCGAAACGTCGTGAGAATTGTATTTTATTATGTTTTATTTTTATTATTTTATTATTTCCCTTTGTGAGAATTGTATTTTATGTTTCATTATTATTATTTTATTATTTCCCTTTGTGAGAATTCTATTACTTTACGATGTTTTATTTTCATTACTTTATTATTTCCCTTCTACGTCACTTTACCGAAAGAACCAACAAGACCAGCACCGGTCGTCATCAAGAGAATTTTCCGCACAGTTAAAAAAAATTTTCCTCTGCGCAGACGACGAACGCCTCTGGATTAGGACGTCACCTCTTCATCGCTAGACTCATCAGTCTCCTCCGCGTTGAGCTGTTTCACGCTGCCCCCAGCGCCCGTGCCCATGAGCTGACACTCGTGCAGCGAGGGCAACTCCACTTTGTCGATGCTGTCCAGCGAGCGTCTCCGCACGCCCCAGTTGAAGTTGTCCACGCTCTCGCCCTGAGGAGCGGTCGGGGCGTGGGGGGGTGGGGGGGTGGCGGCGACGATGACGCGCGTGCAAGCGAGCAGAGAGAGATGAGTAAACATTTTTAAAGTAAAAAAAAAAATTCAGAAAATTTGACGAGGCTTGAGTAATTGGGTTTTCACCCTTCTATCTGGCAACAAAACTGACACCTTTTTTTACAAGGAGTCATGTTTGCCAGATAAAAGGGTAAAACAAACAATTATGATATTTTTTACTGGCAAATGAGGTTCCAATGGTGAGGCTTGAGTAATAGTTTTTTTACCCTTCTATCTGGCAACAAAACTGACACCTTTTTTTACAAGGAGTCATGTTTGCATAGACCACAATACTTGCAGTCATAATGCAAACAAAAAACACAACTCTGATAATGTATGCACTGTCCTTGAAGTTGATTGGCCCACACCCGAGACAGCTTTCCTTAGAGCCTAGTCTCACATGGTGTTGGACCAGATGACGCCAAAAGGCGCACAACTCAAAGACAATGCACCATCAGAGTATGAGAGTTCAGGGTAAAGCATTTAAACCATTGGAACCTCATTTGCCAGTAAAAAATATGATAATTGTTTTTTTACCCTTCTATCTGGCAAACAAAACTGACACCTTTTTTACAAGGAGTCATGTTTGCATAGACCACAATACCTGCAGTCGTAATGCAAACAAAAACATAACTCTGATAATGTATGCACTGTCCTTGAAGTTGATTGGTCCACACCCGAGACAGCTTTCCTTAGAGCCTAGTCTCACACGGTGTTGGACCAGATGACGCCAAAATGCATACATTATCAGAGTTGTGTTTTTTGTTTGCATTATGACTGCAGGTATTGTGGTCTATGCAAACATGACTCCTTGTAAAAAAGGTGTCAGTTTTGTTGCCAGGTAGAAGGGTAAAAAAATAAAAAAAACAATTATATTTTTTACTGGCAAATGAGGTTAAATCGCGACCGTGACCCCAGATTCGAAACCCAGGATCTCGGCGGTTTCAGGCTCTGAGTCTCTTGACCTCTGAGCCACCCGGTCGCATCAGAATAATTAAACTTCCCCCCTCCATGTAGCCTGTAACAGACTGTTGGGGCAAGTGCTGTTAGCGAGCACCTGTGAAGGCCGGCACGGCACACGAGGAGGTGGGTGGCCAGCACCACGCCCGGCCGCCTTTGTCTCCCCAGTGGCGATGTTTACAAACCACACCAGGTACTCATTTGAGGCCGAGTCGACCTAGGGAAGGCCTAGGAGACATTTAAATATTTCACCACTGTGATTGACAGTGGGCGGGAATCGAACTCGGGTCGCGGGGTTTGTAGCACATCGCGCTAACCACTGCGCCACCGCTCCCCTCATGCACACGCACGCACATCGGTATGCATTAGCACGCACACACAGATATACACAGGTACGCGCGAAAACACAAACAGGTACACACGCAGACACACACAGGTACGCACACACGCACAGACACGCACACACGCACAGACACGCACACACAGGCACGCACACACACACGCACACACAGGCACGCACACACAGGCACGCACACACACACACACAGGTACGCACACACAGGCACGCACACACAGGCACGCACACACACACACACAGGTACGCACACACAGGCACGCACACACAGGCACGCACACACAGGCACGCACGCACACACACACACATGCACATTCACGTGTCCGTAAGTACTAAGCGATGAGCATGTGTGCATTTTTGGGAGACATCACACTGCATTACACGCATGTGTGTGTGTCTTTGTTTTGGTTATGTGTGCGTATTTGTCTTGGTGTCTGTGTGTCTGTGTGTCTGTGTATGTGTGTCTGCGCATGTGCGTCTGCGTGTGTGTGCTTGTGTGCGTGTGTATTTGTCTTGGTGTCTGTGTTTTTGTATGTGTGTCTGCGCGTGTTTGTCTACGTGTGTGTGTGTCTGCGTGTGTGTGTATATTTGTCTTGGTGTCTATGTGTTTTTGTATGTGTGTCTGCGCGTATGTGTCTGCGTGTGTGTGTCTGCGTGTGTGTGTGTGTATTTGTCTTGGTGTCTGTGTGTCTTTGTATGTGTGTCTGCCCGTGTGTGTGTGTGGACGTATGTGTCTGCGTGTGCGTGTGTGTGAGCGCACAGGCCACCCTTACCAGGAGCTCCTGCGAGGCAAGAGAGCAAAGGAAAGACACAATTCATCAAGGACAAGCCATTCGGAAAACCAGGACCACTGGGTAAATAACCATCATTAGAATTTTGTACGTCTGCTACTAAATTATTGTTTATTGTTCTCTAAGCGCAGGCCGACCATCACCAAGCATCACGAAGGAGCAAGGCGACCTGTGGTCTAGCCTAGGGGCGCCCCCGGTGGCAGCTGTCGCTGTGTGTCAGTCTGTCAGGAGGGTGGCGAAGTTGTTGCTGCTGTGTGGTCTAGCATAGGGGCATCCCCAGAGGTCGCAAACGGGTTTTGATTCCTTACCCGTACCCGGCCGCACCAGGGTCGCAAACGGGTACCCGTACCCGGCCGTACCCGTACCCTACCCGTACCCGGCCGGGTACGGGTAGGGTACGGGTATCGGGTACCCGATTGCGACCTCTGGGATGAAGCCATGTTGCAGGCGTGGGTGGGTTGATTCTAGGAACTTGAATTGTGAGAAGAGACAAGACGTTGGGAAATGAGTGACAAACGGTGACTCACCAGTGACTCACGGCCTACCCGTACCCGGCCGCACCAGGGTCACAATCGGGTACCCGTACCCAGCCGGGTACGGGTAGCCGGGTATCGGGTAGGGTACGGGTATCGGGCACCCGGTTGCGACCTCTGGGCATCCCCAAACATGACAACCTTGTTAAACGGACGGCCCACGGTTTAAGACTACGATGGCATTAAAACTACGAGCGCGGATAATGGCCGTCAAGCAGAAAGCTCCGCTTCAAGGGGCGGAACGCGACTGGGAAAACCCCACGTTCACCGTGGAGATGGAGCGACGAATCCAGCTCACGGGGAGAGGTTTTTAAATCCTTTATATTAAGTTCGCTTGCTTGCTTGCTTAGGACCGTGCAAATCTTTCGGTCGTTTTTTAACCCACTTCCCGTGATCCAATCGAGCTGACATTTTCCACACAGACTCGTTGTGCGTGACAATTAATGTTCGTGAAACTTTTTTCCAAATTTTTACACTTTTTAGGACGAAAAATTATATTTAATTACCAATTGCTTAATGGTGGCAGGCAATCATCTGACCCATAGGTGGCAGCCATCTCAAGCCAGAGGACGAGAGGACTCTAGCCGCCACGCATTTTAAGGATTTATAGTGAAAAACTTTGTTTTTACGGGTTATACTTGTTTTCCCTCCTTCCTTTCCTTCCTTTCCTTCCCGGCCAACTCTCTCACCTCCGCTTCCTCCAGCTCGACGTCGAGAAAGTCGAAGTCCTTGAAGACGCCGAAATGCTGCTCGCTGAAGGTCTCGTCGAGGTCGGGGTCGCACATGGGCTCCTCGGTGGGCGCCACGAGGCTGGCCTGGTGCTCCGCCATCTCCAGGTCCCCGCTCGACGAGAAGATCACCTGCAGAGGAGACGCCGTCACACCAGATCGCCACGGTGGGTGGGTGGGTTAGTGGGTGAGAGGGTGGGTGGGTGAGTCGGTGGGTGGGTGGGTGAGAGGGTGGGTGGGTGAGTCGGTGGGTGGGTGGGTGAGTCGGTGGGTGAGAGGGTGGGTGGGTGAGTCGGTGGGTGGGTGGGTGGGTGAGAGGGTGGGTGGGTGAGTCGGTGGGTGGGTGGGTTAGTGGGTGAGGGGGTGGGTGGGTGGGTTAGTGGGTGGGTGGGTGAGTGGGTGGGTGGGTGAGTCGGTGGGTGGGTGGGTTAGTGGGTGAGGGGGTGGGTGGGTGGGTTAGTGGGTGGGTGGGTGAGTGGGTGGGTGGGTGGGTGAGTGGGTGGGTGGGTGAGTGGGTGGGTGGGTGGGTGAGTGGGGTGGGTGAGTGGGTGGGTGGGTGAGTGGGTGAGTGGGTGAGTGAGTGGGTGAGTGGGTGGGTGGGTGGGGGGGTGGGTGAGTGGGTGGGTGGGTGGGTGGGTGAGAGGGTGGGTGGGTGGGTGAGTGGGTGGGTGGGTGAGTGGGTGAGAGGGTGGGTGGGTTAGTGGGTGGGTGAGTGGGTTGGGTGGTGGGTGAGTGGGTTGGGTGGTGGGTGAGTGGGTGGGTGGATGAGTGGGTGAGTGGGTGGGTGGGTGGGGGGGTGGGTGGGTGAGTGGGTGGGTGAGTGGGTGGGTTGGTGAGTGGTGGGTGGGTGATTGGGTGGGTGAGTTGGTGGGTGGGTGAGTGAGTTGGTGGGTGAGTGGGTGGGTGGGTTGGGTGGGTGAGTGGGCGAGTGGGTGGGTTAGTGGGTTAGTGGGTGGGTGAGTGGGTGAGTGGGTGGGTGAGTCGGTGAGTTGGTGAGTGGGTGGGTTAGTGGGTGAGTGGGTGGGTGAGTGGGTGAGTGGGTGGGTGGGTGATTGGGTGGGTCACTGGGTTGGTTGGTGGGTGATTGGGTGGGTGGGTGGGTTGGTGGGTGATTGGGTGGGTGAGTCGGTTGGTGGGTGATTGGGTGGATGGATGATTGGGTGGGTGAGTGGGTGGGCGAGTTAGTGGGCGGGTGGGTTGGTGAGTGGGTTGGTGGGTGATTGGGTGGGTTGGTGGGTGATTGGGTGGGTGGGTGATTGGGTGGGTGATTGGGTGGATGGGTGATTGGGTGGGTGAGTTAGTGGGTGGGTGGGTTGGTGAGTGGGTTGGTGGGTGATTGGGTGGGTGGGTGAGATGGTGGGTGATTGGGTGGGTGAGTGGGTTGGTGAGTGGGTTGGTGAGTGGGTTGGTGAGTGGGTTGGTGGGTGAGTGAGTGGGTGGATGGGTGAGTGGATTGATGGATGAGTGAGTGGATTGATGGATGAGTGGGTGGATGCGTGGGTGAGCGGGCATGTGGGTAAAGTCCGTGGGTGAGTGGGTGGGTGGATGGGTGAGCGGATAAGTCGGTGGGTGAATGGGTGGGTGAGTGGGTGCGTGAGTAGGTGAGTGCTCAGACTTAGCGGGCGGTTGAGTGGGTGAGGGAGTGAGCGGCTGGAGTAATAAACCCAACTGACTGCTATATAATGCCAAATAAGTAATAATTATCAATCGATTGTTAAGCATAACCCCAATTATTAAAATGTACACACACACAGTGGATGGGTGGGTGAGTTAGTGGTTGGTTTAGTGAGTGAGTAGGTGGGTGACTGGGTGACTGGGTGAGTTAGTGGGTGGGTGAGTGCGTAGTGGGTGGATGAGTTAGTGGATGGTTTAATGAGTGGGTAGGTGGGTGTGTGACTGGGTGGATGACTGGGTGGGTGGGTGACTGGGTAAGTTAGTGGGTGGTTGAGTGAGTGGGTGGGTGAGTGGGTGAATGGACGAGTGGGCGAATGGACGAGTGGGTGGGTGAGTTAGTGGGTGGTTGAGTGAGTGGGTAGGTGGTTGAGTGAGTGGGTGGATAGGCAAGTGGGTGAGCGTGTGAGGGAGTGGGCAAGTGAGTGAGCGGGTGAGGGAGTGGGTGAGCGGGTGAGCGGGTGAGGGAGTGGGCGAGTGGGTGAGCGGGTGGGTGAGTGGGTGGGTTGGTGGGTGAGTGGATGGGCGAGTGGATGAGGGAGTGAGGGAGTGGGCGAGTGGGTGAGCGTGTGAGGGAGTGGGCAAGTGGGTGAGCGGGTGAGGGAGTGGGTGAGCGGGTGAGGGAGTGGGCGAGTGGGTGAGCGGGTGGGTGAGTGGGTGGGTTGGTGGGTGAGTGGGTGAGCGGGTGGGCGAGTGGGTGAGCGGGTGAGGCAGTGGGCGAGTGGGTGAGCGGGTGAGGGAGTGGGCGAGTGGGTGAGCGGGTCAGCGAGTGTCACGTGGCATCTTACCGAAGGGTTCTTGGTCAATCCCACCTCCTGGCCGCACAGCGACAATACGTTGCTCAGCTTCTCTCTCGTGCGCCTCTGCGAAAGAGCGACCGCACCGTTTCCGGCATTTCCGTCAGAGGTGGGGGAGGCCACGGCAAGATTCCGTGCGCGTGGCAACGAGGGCAAAACCGGTGGGCCGCCCTGGTAAATACTTTTAAAATCCTTTATATTAAGTTCACTTGCTTGCTTGCTTGCTTAGGACCGTGCAAATCTTTCGGTCGTTTTTTAACCCGCTTCCCGTGATCCAATCGAGCTGACATTTGCCACGCAGACTCGTTGTGCGTGACAATTAATGTTCGTGAAATTTTTTTTTCGAAAATTGTACACTTTTTTGAACAAAAATATGATATTTAATTACAAATTGCTTAATGCTGCCATGCAATCATCTGACCCATAGGTGGCAGCCATCTCAAGCCAGAGGACGAGAGGACTCTAGCCGCCACGCATATAAAGGATTTAGAGTGAAAAACTTTGTTTTTTTACGGGTTATACTTGTTTTTTCCATTTTTTTTACATGGGCGGTGACACGGGCCGGATGTTCGCGGTTCGAATCCGGCGACGTGCGTCGGTGGGGTCGGATGCAGGGGGGGGGGTGATGGGGGGGGGTGATGGGGGTGTCACCTGAGACAGCTGGGGTCGCTTCCAGCTGACGTGGACGAGGGCGGTGGAGTTGGACCCCGACGAGGTGGAGGAGGTGCTCCTAGTCACGGCGATGCCGCACTTGCCCTTGCTCTCCGCGCCGGGGCGCGCCTGCTGGTCCGTCGACTTGCGGCCAATCACCGGCGTCTGTCGGCGCCAGCGTCCGAGCGGGAGAGCGGGGAGAGCGTGCGAGGGTTAACGTTACGAGCGAGGGTCACCACGGCGATACTCCGGCGAGCTCTCGTACACCGTGGGCGAGTCGGAGAGCAACCCTCACTAGCCCCGCTCGCTCGCTCGCCCCTCACCAGAGGTCGCAACCGGGTACCCGATACCCATACCCGACCCGATACCCGGCTACCCGTACCCAGCCGGGTACGGGTAGGCCGTGAGTCACTGGTGAGTTACCGTTTGTCACTCATTTCCCAACGTCTTGTCTCTTCGTCTTGGTTCTTTCGGTAAAGTCACGTAGAAGGAAAATAATAAAATAATAAAAATAAAACATAATAAAATAATATAATAATATTCTCACAATTCAAGTTCCTAGAATCAACCCACCCGCGCCTGCAACGTGGCTTCATCCCAGAGGTCGCAATCGGGTACCCGATACCCGTACCCTACCCGTACCCGGCCGGGTACGGGTAGGGTATGGGTATCGGGTACCCGTTTGCGACCCTGGTGCGGCCGGGTACGGGTAAGGAATCAAAACCCGTCTGCGACCTCTGCCCCTCACCCGCGCTCACCCGCAGCACCGCTCACCTCCGAGATGTCGAAGTTGAACTCCAGCGTTTTGCCCGGCAGCTCCTTAGAAGTGGAGCCCCACAGTTTGTTGTGAGCGCCGGTCTCCGGCGGGGAGCGCCGGTAACGGCGTCGCCCCCCCCGCCACCTCGGCGGGGAGGGGCGGCCCCCCCCGTGCCGACATCGGCGCCGCCATAGCCGCCATCGCCGCCATCGCCTCCAGCGGAGTGGCCAGGCTGGCGGAGCGCGACACCACCAGCTTCAGGATATTGAGTGCCTCACGCCAATGGGGGCTCTGCCATGGGGGGGGGGGGGGGTGGGGGGGTGGGGGTGGGAGGGGGGGGTCCGAGTATGAGAGGTAGGAGTGATGGGAGGGAAGAGACCGGGTCAGAATTAGAAGCACGAGTGAGACATTGAGGAGGGATAGAGGGATAGAACGACGATGATGATAATGATGAGTGAGACATTGAGCGAGAGGAGGAGACATTGAGTGAGATAACGGAGGAGGATGAGTGAGACGTTGAGTGAGGGACAGAGGGACGATGATGATGATGATGAGTGAGACATTGAGCGAGAGGAGGAGTGAGACATCGAGTGAGATACGGAGGAGGATGAGTGAGACATTGAGGGAGGGAGGGTGAAATATAATTACCAAGCGATGGGAAACTCACATCGCGATAATCGTCTTATCGTGAAAAACTGACCTCCCACCGTATCGCACCGCCAATATTGACCGGACCCTTCGCGCAAGTAAAGTGGAACCGCGGTGACTACCTCGCCTGGTCTACAGGAGGTCGTGGGTTCGACCCCGACCCTGACGCCTGTTGTATATTTGGAGTTTGCGTGTCTCTCTCTCTCTCCGTGGTGAGATGTTAACTACCTCGCCTGGTGTACAGGAGGTCGTGGGTTCGATCCCGACCCTGACGCCTGCTGCTGTATATTTGGAGTTTGCGTGTCTCTCTCTCTCTCCGTGGTGAGATGTTAACTACCTCGCCTGGTCTACAGGAGGTTCGTGGGTTCGATCCCGACCCTGACGATGCCTGCTGCTGTATATTTGGAGTTTGCGTGTCTCTCTCTCCCAGTGGTCGCGTGGATTCTTCTCCGGCTTCTCCGTTTTTTCCCCTCCACATTTTAGAATCAGCATCACGCGGAGCATTTGGCTGCATTAAACTTCCACACGATGTTCAGCCAACTTCGTTGAGCTACAGTTTGCCGCCCGGTGCGCGCCTTGCCTGGAAAAATAAACGAACACTGCTTGAGTTTCAGCGAGCTCACCTGCACGTATTTGCCGATGATCTTGATGACGTCCACGTTGAACTTCTTGCCGGGCACGGCCGAGAGGTCCACGTGGCTCAGCAGGCTGTAGATGATCTGCAGCAGAGTTGACTGCAGGCTCGGCAGGCCCTTGTCCAAAAGCTGAGACGCACGTCAAAAATTAGACAAAGATCCCCCCCCTCCGTCCGTCACGGCCTTCAACAGATTGGTTGGGGCGAGGGATGCAAGCGAGCAGTTGTGAGTGCGAAGGGACTGGTGGCCACGGGAGGTAATGACAGGGGAGTCAGTTGTGAGTGTGAAGGGACTGGTGGCCACGGTAGGTAGTGACAGGGGAGTCAGTTGTGAATGTGAAGGGACTGGTGGCCACGGAAGGTAATGACAGGGGAGTCAGTTGTGAGTGTGAAGGGACTGGTGGCCACGGGAGGTAATGACAGGGGAGTCAGTTGTGAATGTGAAGGGACTGGTGGCCACGGGAGGTAATGACAGGGGAGTCAGTTGTGAGTGTGAAGGGACTGGTGGCCACGGGAGGTAATGACAGGGGAGTCAGTTGTGAGTGTGAAGGGACTGGTGGCCACGGGAGGTAATGACAGGGGAGTCAGTTGTGAGTGTGAAGGGACTGGTGGCCACGGGAGGTAATGACAGGGGAGTCAGCTGTGTGTGCGAAGGGACTGGTGGCCACGGGAGGTAATGACAGGGGAGTCAGTTGTGAGTGTGAAGGGACTGGTGGCCACGGGAGGTAATGACAGGGGAGTCAGCTGTGTGTGCGAAGGGACTAGTGGCTAAGGAAGGGAATGACAGGGGAGTCAGCTGTGAGAATGAAAGGGCTTGGTGGCCACGGGAGGTAGTGACAGGGGAGTGAGTTGTGAGTGCGAAGGGACTGGTGGCCACGGGAGGTAATGACAGGGGAGTCACCCGGCCGGGTGACTCCCTTGTCATCCTACCCGTACCCGTATCCTACCCGAAATGAGTGACAAACGGTGACTCACCAGTGACTCACGGTCTACCCGTACCCGCACCAGGGTCGCTACCCGTACCCGGCTGGGTACGGGTAGCCGGGCATCGGGTAGGGTACGGGTATCGGGTACCCGGTTGCGACCTCTGTCGGGCGTTGGCGGGTTACCGACGCAATAACATTCACGCGATCTCGCGCGCAGAGCGGTTGAGGTGGCGGTGTGTAGGGGGCACAATACCCCGCCCCCCGCCCCCCCCCCCCCCACCCTCCCCCTCGTCACCTCCGCCAGGTAAGAGACGAGGTCGAAGGTGCAGTCGGAGAAGGAGTCGTGCAGGTAGCGGCACACGACGTTCACCCAGTTGACGTAGTCGCGCGTGTAGCTGCCGTTGCGGTAGAGGCTCATGACGTGCGCCAGGTTCGCCAGCTTGATCGTCTTCTCTTCCAGACACACCTGGTGGGGGTGGTGGGGGGTGGTGGGGGTGGTGGGGGTGGTGGTGGGGGGGGTGGGGGTGGTGGGGGTGGTGGGGGTGGTGGTGGTGGTGGGGGTGGTGGGGGGTGGTGGGGGTGGTGGGGGGTGGTGGGGGTGGTGGTGGTGGAGGGTGGTGGTTGGTGGTGGTGGGGGGTGGTGGGGGGTGGTGGGGGTGGGGGGGAGGGGGGTGGTGGGGGTGGTGGTGGTGGAGGGTGGTGGTTGAGGGTGGTGGGTGGTGGTGGGGGGTGGTGGGGGGTGGTGGGGGTGGGTGGTAGGGGGTGGTGGGGGGGGTAGTGGTGGAGGGTGGTGGGGGGGTGGTGGGGGTGGTGGTGGAGGGTGGTGGGGGTGGTGGGGGGTGGTAGGGGGTGGTGGGGGGGGGTAGTGGTGGAGGGTGGTGGGGGGTGGTGGGGGTGGTGGGGGTGGTGGTGGAGGGTGGTGGGGGGTGGTGGGGGTGGGTGGTGGGGGTGGTGGTGGAGGTGGGCACAAGGGAGAGATGGGCGGTCACCGTCCCGTACGATGCATAAATAATAATAATGATGCCTTGTATAAAGGTGTCAGTTTTTGTACCAGTTGAAAGGGTAAAAACCTACTACTATATTTTGCCACTGGTAAAGGAGGTCTCATAGTGTAAATGCTTACCCCCAGCTCTCAATATTCTGATAGTGCGCTGTTTTTGAGTTGTACGCCTTTTGGTGTCATCTGGTCCAACACCAATGGAGACTAGGCTCTAAGGAAAGCTGTCTCGGGTGTGGACCAATCAACTTCAAGGACAGTGCATATCATTATCATCATCAGAGTTGTTTATGTGAGGCTATGGGTCTCTGTGTGAGTCTATGGTGCACTAACCATTACTCTGTGAGTCTATGGGTGTCTATGTGAGTCTATGGGTCTCTGTGTGAGTCTATGGGTGTCTATGTGAGTCTATGGGTCTCTGTGTGAGTCGAAGGTGCTCTAACCATTACTCTGCGAGTCTATGGGTGTCTATGTGAGTCTATGGGTCTCTGTGTGAGTCTATGTGTCTCTGTGTGAGTCTATGTGTCTCTGTGTGAGTCTATGGGTGTCTATGTGAGTCTATGGATCTCTGTGTGAGTCTAAGGTGCACTAACCATTACTCTGTGAGTCTATGGGTGTCTATGTGAGTCTATGGGTGTCTATGTGAGTCTATGGGTCTCTGTGTGAGTCGAAGGTGCACTAACCATTACTTTGCGAGTCTATGGGTGTCTCTACCGGCTTGTACCGGTTTTATCTCACCCGCTGACCCGGTTGTAACCGCACGAGCCCCTTAACCCCTCCCCCTTCCCTCTCACCTGGGAAATGTTGTCAGCGCATTCCCGGCAAAACTCCGTGGGGCTGTCAAAGTTCTGGACAAGGTACGGGAGCAGGAACAGCACGTTGAGAGGGAATCCTGCGGGACAAACCCGGAGGGGAGAACGGCGATTACGACGATGACGAAAGTTCACCATCATCACGAGTTGTGCTGTTGAGAGACCCGCGTTGCATGCGAATGTACGCGTGCTGAACTTCTTTCGCACCGTACCTGGCCGACCGTGATAATCGGAGGTGCGGGGGGGTGGGAAGATCAATTAACGCCTCGGTGGGGCGCTTGCCTGGGTAGGATGTGGATGGTTTAGTTCTTTATTTTTAAGTGTTTGAGTGACTTGTTTACATTTCGATTTAAAGCTTTCGTGACTGCAGGGAAATAATAAAATACATTTTTTTAAAAATAAAACATAATGAAATAAAATAATAATATAACATAATTTTATCATGTTTTATTTTTATTATTTTATTATTTCCATTCTACGTGACTTTACCGAAAGAACCAAGAAGTTGTTTACATTTCTTGCACTTTGCACGACTGTCGTGTTTTTGTACCGTTTGACGTTATGACGTTCTGACCGTGTGCCCCTACTGGGACATCTGTGAAGAAGCGCTTCACAGCTCATCGGATTCATCAAGTACAAATACATATTCTGATTATCATAGTGGCTGCTCTGTGAAATATTAACGGCAGAAAAAAAAACCGAAACAAAATGAGAATTGCTTTTTTTATCCATATTGATATTGAAAAATGAACAACATTACGTGGATAAGTGCGTGCCGTTGAGCAGATGGAATTGAAAACTGCATTTAAGGAAATTGCATTTGCGGCGAAGCGTAAAGGCACGGATGCTGCTGCTGCTGCTGCTACGTGGGAATTGGCGATGCTTCAAGCCGGCGTGCGGATAAAACGACGTCGCAACGATCGAATCAAATCCGACTCTCCGCCCGTGGAAGCCGAGTTCGATTCCCGTGCCGAGTTTGTATGTTCTGCTCCTGTCCTGCAGAGTAAGTGTGTGCGAGTGAGGTGCGTGTGCGAGTCATTTGTCCAAACATCGCCACTGGGGAGACAAAGGCGGCCGGGCGTGGTGCTGGCCACCCATCCCCCTCGTGTGCCGTGCCAGCCTTCATAGGTGCTACTCGCTAACAGCACTTGCCCCTACAGTCTGTTACAGGCTATAATAGGGGGGGGGGATCTTTGTCTTTGTGAGTCAATACGGTAGTGTAACGGTGAACGCGCTGTGCTACGAATTTGGCAACCCGGGATCGATTCCCGCCCATGGCCAACAACGGTGACGATTATCTGTTCCTCCCCTAGGTTGGCTCAGTCTCAAATGAGTACCTGGTGCGGTGTGTAAACATCGCGACGCGACTGGGGAGACAAAGGCGGCCGGGTGTGGTGCTGGCCATCCACGTTCCTTAACTCACCAAAGGTGAGTGAGTGGGTGAGTAGGTGAGTGAGTAGGTGAGTGAGTGAGTGAGTGGGTGAGTGAGTGGGTGAGTAGGTAGGTGGGTGGGTAAGTGAGTAGTTGAGTAGGTGAGTGGGTGGGTGAAGTAAGTAAGTGGATGAGAAGGTGAGTGAGTGGGTGACTATATGAGTGAGTGGGTGAGTGCATGGGTGAAGTGGGTGAGCGAGTGGTTGACTGAGTGGTTGATTGAGTGAGTGAGTGGGTGAGTGAGTGAGTGAGTGGTTGACTGAGTGGGTGAGTGAGTAGGTAAGTGAGTGGGTGAGTGAGTGGGTGAGTGAGTGGGTGAGCGAGTAGGTGGGTGAGGTGGGTGAGCGAGTGGTTGACTGAGTGGGTGAGTGAGTAGGTGGGTGAGGTGGGTGATCGAGTGGTTGACCGAGTGGTTGACTGAGTGGGTGAGTGAGTAGGTGGGTGAGGTGGGTGAGTGAGTGGTTGACTGAGTGGTTGACTGAGTGGGTGAGTGAGTAGGTGGGTGAGGTGGGTGAGCGAGTGGTTGACTGAGTGGTTAACCGAGTGGGTGAGCGAGAAACCCACAACGCTTGCTAGCCGCGCGACAACTCGATTAGTCTGGGGCCGTGACGGGTGGCGGAGGGATTGACAAAACAAGGCAGGCTTTCGATTTAAAGCTTTCATGACTGCAGGGATTCATCTTCTTGGTTCTTTCGGTAAAGTCACGTAGAAGGGAAGCAATAATTGTGGCCGAAACGTCGTGAGAAATATTTTATTATGTTTTATTTTTATTATTTTATTACTTCCCTTTTACGTGACTTTACCGAAAGAACCAAGAACAAGGCAGGCTTTCCCGGGCAAACGAGCCGAATGACGGTAACATGCAGGGCATGGCTTGTGGCTTATCGCGTGGATCAACCACCGCCGATCAAGAGCTTCGCGGCTCATCAGGATTTCCTCCGGGATGAAAATAAATATTCAGATTCTGACGGGACGGGCGGGCTCGCCGAGACTCGCGCGGGGTCCTTAATCAAATCGAGCACTCGCCAAACATCGTGGCGCTGTCTATGCAATCAATGCTAACGACATCAGAAATCAGCAGCCTGCCCTTGACGCGCGTACGTGCGTGTGTGTGCGTGTGGGGAGCGGTAGTGTAGCGGTTAGCGCGCTGCGCTATGAACCTGGCGACCCGGGTTCGATTCCCGCTCACGGCTAACACCAGTGACGATTATCTGAACCGGGTCCTGGGACTCCCCTAGGTCGACTCAGCCTCAAATGAGTACCTGGTGCGGTGTGTAAACATCGCCGCTAGGGAGACAAAGGCGGTCGGGCGTGGTGCTGGCCACCCACCCCCTCGTGTACCATTCCGGCCTTCATAGGTGCTCGCTAACAGCACTTGCCCCTACAGTCTGTTAAGGCTATACGGGGTGTCTTTGTCTTTGTGTGTGCATGTGCGTGTGTGCGTGTGTGCGTCTGCGGTGAGCGCGCCGTGCTGCGAACCAAGCCGCCCGAGTTTGTTTACCGCGCAAGTCCACCAACGTCGGTGACGATTTACTGAACCGGTCCTGGGGCCTCCTCCCCTAGGTCGACTCGGCCTCAAATGAATAACCTGGTGCGGTGTGTAGTAAACAATACCAGTGGAGAGACAAAGGCGGCCGGGCGTGGTGCCAGCATTCATAGGTGCTCGCTAACACTTGCTCCAACAGTCTGTTAAGGCTATACGGGGATCTTTGTCTTTTTCTTTGCATGAGTGGATTTCTGATTGAGTGGGTGAGTTGGTGAGTTGGTGGGTGGGTGCATGGGTGGGTTGGTGCGTGGGTGGGTTGGTGTGTGGGTGGGTGCATGGGTGGGTGCGTGGGTGTGTGGGTAGGTTTGTGCATGGGTGGGTGGATGCGGGGGTGGGTTGGTGCGTGGGTGGGTGGGTTGGTGCGTGAGTGGGTGGGTAGGTGGGTGCGTGGGTGGATGTGTGGGTGGGTTTGTGCATGGGTAGGTGCGTGGGTGGGTGGGTGTGTGGGTGGGTGCGTGGGTGGGTGCGTGGGTGGGTGCGTGGGTGGGTGAGTGTGTGGGTGCGTGAGTGTGTGGGTGTGCGTGTGTGCATGGGTGTGGGTGTGGGTGGTCAGCGCGCCGCGCTACGAACCCGGCCACCCGAGTTCGATTCCCGCTCACGTCCACCAACACGCGACCATCTGAACCGATCCTGGGCCTCCCCTAGGTCGACTCGGCCTCAAAAATTTCCACCCGGTGCGGTTGCATAAACATTCTCCGCCGGGCGCGGGGGGGGGGGGGACTATCGGCTGAAGCCGGGGCGTGGTCCGGGGCCACTCGTCGCCGGCCGTGTGTGCCGGGGAGGGGAAGTTGCCGTCCGTAAAGTGAAATCACAAATTGATTCGCCGGTCCCGTCGTCACGCGGGCTGATTCATCACCACGAGGCCGTTTTGATTAAATGGGATTTGGCGTGGGCGGGCGGGCGGGCGGGCGGGAGGATTGGCGGACGCGCCATCGTTCACGATTAGCGCGCGCGTACGTACGTACGTACGTACGCGCGCGGTGATTAATTGGAGCACTCTCATTGCAAATTACGGCGACGAAAAAATATTTTCAAAAATCACTTGAAGGTGACGGAAAATCCTCCGCTGCATTGAGGAGGAAGGAAATGTTCACGAACGGCTACAGAGGAGGGGGGCTACAGCCCTCGCAATGACGCGCGCGGCGATCGCATTCACGCGGTTATTTCATTCGCCAAACGCGGAAAGCGTACCGCCGTTGTAAGGCGGAACGCGACACCGTTATAACGTGGAATGCGACTGTCGTAATGTGAAACGCGACACTGTTAAAACGCGTGCACCGTTACAACGAGCGTACCGTTATAAAGCTGAACGCGTCTGTTGTAATGTGGAACGCGACACCGCTACAACGCGGTTTCTGAGCAGTTGACGAAGAACTACTTTCTTGAGCTGCGTGGTCGAGCGGTGATGAACGATACGGTAACGCGGCGGCGGCGTAACCTTCTTCGCCATCTCACTGCGCGGAGTGCGTAGCAGTGACGGCAGCAGTGGTGACTTCGTAATCTCGTCAAATTTCACAGTCGACTACGTCATTTATCGCCAGCAGCGCGTTCACTTTGCCGTAGACGTCATCGCTGACGGAGGGAGGAGCTGCATTTGCCCGGAAAGAACGCAACCCGTACGAGGAAGAGCGATTCACCGAAGTGCCAACCGGGGGAACAAATAAAAGATTCAATCGGCGAGCGTCACCCGCGACGACACGGACACCGACGGAACGAAAACTTAAAAGTACGGAGAAGTATTTCAATTTAAAGCTTCTTTCGTGACTGCAGGGATTCATCTTCTTGGTTCTTTCGGTAAAATCACGTAGAAGGGAAATAATAAAATAATAAAAATTCAACATGATCAAATGCAATTCTCACGACGTTTCAGCCACAACGCAAGCAGCCGTCCTCAGGTGAAGAACAGGTCTGTTGGAAAGACGGCGTCTGAATGGTCATGGAATCACCCCTCTTGTTGTATGATATCAAGATGCTTCAACGACATGACAGCTTTCCGTCAATCTCGCAGACTCGGAGCTGAGTCAGAGTGTGATGCACAGGGACAGGTTCCACTGGGGGGCTGCCTTGGCGGGGGGCGGGGGGGAGGGATGGAACGGCCGTACCGGTGGTTTGGCTCGGGTCCACGATGGCTGTGCGCGACACGGCGGTCAGCTTTCCCAGCAGCTGCACGGTCAGATCCAGCGTGCTGGCGGAGGTGAAACCTACAGGCGGCAAACAACAATGAAGTTTACACCACCAGCAGCAGCAGCAGCAGCACAACACAACCACCAGCAACATCACCACCACCACCACCACCAGTAGCACCACCACCATCACCATCACCACCACCAGCAGCACAACCACCAGCAACACCAACATCACCACCAACAACATCACCACCACCAGTACCACCACCAGCAGCAGCAGGAGCACAACCACCAGCAACACCAACGTCACCACCGCCATCACCAGCAGCACAACCACCAGCAACACCAACGTCACCACCAACAACATCACCACCACCACCACCAGTAGCACCACCACCATCACCAGCAGGAGCACAACCACCAGCAACACCAACCTCACAACCACCAACACCACCACCACCACCAGTACCACCACCACCACCATCAGCAGCACAACCACCAGCAACACCAACATCACCACCACCACCACCACCAGTACCACCACCATCACCAGCAGCAGCAGCACAACCACCAGCAACACCAACCTCACAACCACCAACATCACCACCACCACCACCAGTACCACCACCACCATCAGCAGCAGCAGCACCACTGCCACCACCACCCACACTACCACCACCAAAGTTAGCACCACCAGCATCACCATCACCACCAGCACCGCCGCCACCACCACCAGCACCACCACAGAATCACACAGAGACCCACAGACTCACCACAGCCTCCGTGCGCAACCCAGCAGCGGATGCACCACCATAATCACGCCGCAACAGGCAGCTCCCGCACCTCCCATGAGCACGGCCGGCTACGTGCGTCGCGAGAGAAGCTCAACGTACGTGCGTACGTGAGCTCACGTGCGCGGCGGGGGCAAAGTGTGGGGGTACCGCTAGCAACGCATGCCAGAGGTCGCAACCGGGTACCCGATACCCGTACCCTACCCGATACCCGGCTACCCGTACCCGGCCGGGTACGGGTACCTGTTTGCGACCCTGGTGCGGGTGCGGGTGCGGGTAGACCGTGAGTCACTGGTGAGTCACCGTTCGTCACTCATTTCGGGTAGGGTACGGGTAGCGTACGGGTACCCGTACCCGGCCGGGCACGGGTACGGGTACCCGTTTGCGACCCTGGTGCGGCCGGGTACGGGTAGACCGTGAGTCACTGCTGAGTAACTGTTTGTCACTCATTTCCCAACGTCTCGTCTCTTCTCACAATTCAAGTTCCTAGAATCAACCCACCCGCGCCTGCAACATGGCTTCATCCCAGAGGTCGCAATCGGGTACCCGATACCCGTACCCTACCTGATACCCGGCCGGGTACGGGTAGGGTACGGGTACGGCCGTGAGTCACCGGTGAGTAACCATTTGTCACTCATTTCGGGTAGGGTACGGGTACCCGTTTGCGACCCTGGCGCGGCCGGGTACGGGTACGGGTAAGAAATCAAAACCCTCTTCTTGGTTCTTTCGGTAAAGTCACGTAGAATGGAAATAATAAAATAATACAAATAAAACATAATAAAATAATTCTCGCTGTCTCCCCGACAGACCTGTTCTTCACCTGAGGACGGCTGCTTGCGTTGTGGCCGAAACGTCGTGAGAATTCTTTTATTATGTTTAATTTGTATTATTTCATTATTTCCCTTCTACGTGACTTCACCGAAAGAACCAAGAAGATGAATCCCTGCAGTCACGAAAGAAGCTTTAAATCGAAATTGAATCAAAACCCGTTTGCGACCTCTGACGCATGCCAAAGCACCGCACCTTTGAGCAGCAGGGGCTGTATGCCTGGGAAGTTGGACCAGCTGAGCTGGGACATGGCCTTGTGCAGGCGGTCGCGTGTCTCCTCCATGCCCAGCTCCAGGCCCTGTGGGCCCAGCAGCCTGTCCAGCAGTCTGCGCAGCGGGACAAAGACAAAGCCGTCGTGTTCAACTTACAAAGATAGAGCCCCCGTCCTCCCCCGTGTAGCCTGTTGGGGCAAGTGCTGTTAGCGAGCACCTACGAAGGTCGGAACGGCGCATGAGGGGGGTGGGTGGCCAGCTCCATTCTCGCCCGCCTTAGTCTCACCCAGTGGCGATGTTTACTACACACCGCACCAGGTACTCGTGTGAGGCTGAGTCGACCTTGGGGAGGCCCAGGACCGGTTCCGATAATCGTCACCGGTGTTGGCCGTGAGCGGGAATCGAACCCGGGTGGCCGAGTTCGTAGCGCAGCGCTCCCCAAAGACAAAGATCCCCCGCGTAGCCTCAACAGACTGTAGGGGCAAGTGCTGTTTGCGAGCAGCACCTATGAAGGCCGGCACGGCTCACGAAGGGGGGTGGGGGTGGCCAGCACCACACCCGGCCGCCTTTGTCTCCCTAGCGGTGATGTTTTTACGTATCGAACCAGGTACTGAACTGAGGCCGAGTCGACCTAGGGGAGGCCCAGGACCGGTTCAGATAATCGTCACCGGTGTTCGCCGTGGACCAACACCAATGGTGTAAATGCTTACCCCGAGCTCTCATATTCTGATGGTGCGTTGTCTTTGAGTTGTGCGCCTTTTGGCGTCATCTGGTCCAACACCATGTGAGACTAGGCTCTAAGGAAAGCTGTCTCGCGTGTGGACCAATCAACTTCAAGGACAGTGCATACAATATCAGAGTTGTGTTTTTTGTTTGCATTACGACCGCAGGTATTGCGGTCAATGCAAACATGACTCCTTGTAAAAAAAAAAGCGTCAGTTTTGTTGCCAGATAAAAGTGTAAAAAATCCAATTATCAACATTGCGATCATTCAAAGTTTTTTCTTCTTCCCCCCCCTCCCCGATCGCATCGACAGCAGCGGGGGAAGGGAGCGGGGGAGGAGGAGGAGGAGCTAAGGGGGCCGCATACCTGAGCGCCATCGTGAACTCCGTGTCGTAGTCGGAGTCAAGGAGCGCAACGCCGATCCAGAACAGCGTGACTAGCAGCGCTGACGAGTCTGCCGCAGTCACCACCGTCGGCTGCTGCTGCTGCTGCTGATAGTGCTGCTGGTTGAACTGAATCTGCACGCTCGGCTGGTAGGCATGCTGCTGCTGCTGCTGAAACTGCTGATGCTGCTGATAGTGCTGCTGCTGCTGATAGTGCTGCTGCTGCTGATAGTGCTGCTGCTGCTGATAGTGCTGCTGCTGCTGATAGTGCTGCTGCAGCTGCGGTCCCAGGTCCGCGTGCCCCTCGCGTAACGAACTCAGGCTGTGGGCTTTGCCCAGGTGGAGGCCAGCGGCCACGATCGTGCCCAGGTGACTTCGAGAATAGAAGCCGCCGGTGCCCCCCCTGGCTTCCAGGCGGTCGAGCGTGGCGCTCCGTCTCGGCTCGGGGAGCCGGTCCGCCGGGCCGAAGCGCTTGGGCATGGAGTTGCTACGGTGGTGGTGGCCGGAGGCCTGGAAGGATAGGTGGGAGGTGTGGTTGACGCCGCCAGCGACGACGCCGCCGAGGTTGAGCTGCCCGGTGCTCTTGCGGCTGATGGCGAGGTTTGGGTTGGGCAGAGGAACGAGCGACGGGTCGGGAGATGAGGACCTGGGGAGGTTGCGTCAGGAGAGAGGGAGAGAGAGCGGGAGAGTGAGTGAGAGAGAGCGACATGGAGTAGGAAGAGAGGGGGTAGAGAGAGAGGGGGGGCAGAGAGGGGGGGCAGAGAGAGAGGGGGGGCAGAGAGAGGAGTAGCGAGAGGGGGTAGAGAGAGAGGGGGTAGAGAAAGGTGGTAGAGAGAGGGGGGTAGAGAGAGAGGGGGTAGAGAGAGTGGGGGTAGAGAAAGGGGGTAGAGAGAGAGGGGGTAGAGAGAGAGGGGAGCAGAGGGGGGGGGGTAGAGAGAGAGGGGGTAGAGAGAGGGGGGGTAGAGAGAGAGGGGGGTAGAGAGAGAGGGGGTAGAGAGAGAGGGAAGGGGTAAGGAGAGCAGAGCGTGAAATCTTTCGTTAAATCTTTCATTTAAAAAGGGGGGGGGAGGGGTAGGTTTACGTAAAGCAAAGCATAAAAAAAACTACAAAAAACCCCGAAATTATGAACGAAGCAAAGTGCCGACTACACCGAGCATCTTCTTGTTTCCTCTGCATCGTAACAAAAAGAGAGAGCGAGAGAGAGTGACCGAATGAGCGAGAGAGTGAGCGAGAGGTGGGGGTTTACATAAAGCAAAGTTTAAACAAAAAAAAACCTAAATGATGAACGAAGCAAAGTGCCGACTACACCGAGCATCTTCTTGTCTCCTCTGATCGTAACAATTAAAGAGAGAAAGAGTGGGAGAGAGAGAGAGCGAGCGAGCCTCTAGATTGGAGCGACTTTAGCCGTGACGACAACCTGTGTAGTTGACAGACATGTAACAACACTGTGGAGACGGCTTGTGGAATCGGTCCTTTTATTTACTTTCCTCAGTTCACAAGCACTCCCCCCGTTGCTGGCAGGCAACGGGAAGTGGGCAGACAGATCGCAAGAGACGTACCGCCACGTGGCACTCGGAGCTCCGCTCGAACGTGGCCCCTCTCTCTCTCTTCGTCTGACCACGTGTCGTTCATCTCTCCACTTATTTAACGCCTGGGTCACGTGGTACGCTCCAGCCAATCCTCAACAGCCTGCGCCGAATGTTCCAGATTGCTCCATCAACTCCCGGGACCACGCCCCTGACTTGTCTTCCCATTGGCTGAGGCCAAGAGTAGCAGAACCAATCATCCTAGCTGACATCCCTCGATCACGCCGGGGCCATGCTCCCAGGCTCTCCCCCCATTGGCTGTAGAGCAGGACCGGCAGAGCCAATCACCACGTGAGCCGGACATAGGCTCTCATTACGGACAGACTCTGCGGCCGTGCGAATGCATCTCTCGCTTGTGCGCGGAGTGATGACGCCTTCCGCGCCTACCTGGACAAGGAGGAGAGCACCTCCCCCTGCTTGGAAGCCTCCACGATGGTGTAGATGGCCGACTCCAACGTCAGCATCATCTCCATCACGTAGCCCTGCGCAAGGACACGGCCAGACCAAAGGACAAAGATCCCGTGTAGCCTGCAACGGACCATCGGGGCAAGTGCCGTTGGCGTGTAGCAGAGGTCGCAAACGGGTTTTGATTCCTTACCCGTACCCGGCCGCACCAGGGTCGCAAACGGGTACCCGTACCCGTACCCGGCCGTACCCGAACCCTACCCGTACCCGGCCGGGTACGGGTAGGGTACGGGTATCGGGTACCCGATTGCGACCTCTGGGATGAAGCCACGTTGCAGGCGCCGTCGCCACCGCCGCCGCCACCGCCGCCCCTCACCTGCGTCTCCTCGCCGGGGTCTCCCACCGTCTCCACGAGCCGCGTCAGGATGTCGGAGAGTGCGCCAGCGCTGAGTGGCTGGCGCAGCGCGCGGAACACCTGGAACGAGCGGCCCGCGTAGTGGCGCGACGAGCACGACAGCGCCGTGTGGAGCGCCACCTCGCTCAGCTGCTGCTCCAGCCGGCAGCCTGCGGATGGAGGGGCGGGGGGCAGGGGGCAGGGGGGGGTGAGAGGTCAATGGGGGGGGTCGCGGGGTCAACGATGGGATGCGTTGAGAACAGAAAGCAGGAACAGCACGTTGAGAGGGAATCCTGCGGGACAAACCCGGAGGGGAGAACGGCGATTACGACGATGACGAAAGTTCACCATCATCACGAGTTGTGCTGTTGAGAGATCCGCGTTGCATGCGAATGTACGCGTGCTGAACTTCTTTCGCACCGTACCTGGCCGACCGTGATAATCGGAGGTGCGGGACGGGGGGAAGATCAATTAACGCCTCGGTGGGGCGTTTGCCTGGGTAGGATGTGGATGGTTTAGTGTTGTATTTGTAAGTGTTTGAGTGACTTGTTTACATTTCGATTTAAAGCTTTCGTGACTGCAGGGATTCATCTTCTTGGTTCTTTCGGTAAAGTCACGTATGTATTACTTACTGTTAGTAGCTCAGCTTATTGGAGAGTATATTTAGTATACTGATGATACTATGTAGTTTATACTTTAGGTTTTTACGTGGTTGTTTAGTTACTGCAGCTACATACTATTAACACTCCTTCCCTTTATTAATGCTACCCCCATCCCCTCCCTTTGATGCTGCTAATCCTGCATAATGCACGGGCATAATATGACTTTGAAACCCCCCCGCCCACCTCCTACGCATTTCACAAGTAGTACTAATCACATACCTGCATTTCCCCTAAATATGCTAAATTCCTCTTGATATGCAAATTATTTTGTCAAGGCGCCCTTCCCCCCTTCCAACCCAGCTTAAATAGATGCGCCAAGCGTGGTGGTGTTTCATTCAGACGCTGTCTCCCCGACAGACCTGGTCTTCACCTGAGGACGGCTGCTTGCGTTGTGGCCGAAACGTCGTGAGAATTATTTTATTATATTTTATTTTATTACTTCCCTTCTACGTGACTTTACCGAAAGAACCAAGAAGATGAACACAAAAAGCGCTTCTACAGAATTGAGTTTTCAATTCAGATGATTTTAAAAGTGCGAAGCTCCAGTGGCTTCCTGATATCGGAAGGAAGAGCGTTCCAGACGGCCTCAGAAGCGCATCTGAGTTGGTGGTGAGGGCCTGGGTGTCCGGGGCACAATGTGCGGGTGAGAGTCAGAGGCTCTGAGCACGAGTGAGAGTCTCGGTGTGAGAGCGAGAGAGAGAGGGGCACGGTGTGAGAGCGAGAGAGAGAGACAGAGGCACGGTGTGAGAGACAGCGTCAGAGTCACGGTGTGAGGGCGAGCGAGAGAGAGTGAGAGTCTCGGTGTGAGAGCGAGAGAGAGAGGGGCACGGTGTGAGAGCGAGAGAGCGAGAGTCTCGGTGTGAGGGCGAGAGAGAGTCAGAGGCATGGCGTGAGGGCGAGAGAGAGAGAGAGACAGTCTCAGCGTGAGAGCGAGAGTCAGAGTCTCGGTGTGAGAGCGAGAGAGAGAGGGGCACGGTGTGAGAGCGAGAGAGAGAGGGGCACGGTGTGAGAGCGAGAGAGAGAGGGGCACGGTGTGAGAGCGAGAGAGAGAGGGGCACGTGTGAGAGCGAGAGAGCGAGAGTCTCGGTGTGAGGGCGAGAGAGAGTCAGAGGCATGGCGTGAGGGCGAGAGAGAGAGAGACAGTCTCAGCGTGAGAGAGAGAGTGAGAGTCTCGGTGTGAGAGCGAGAGAGAGAGGGGCACGGTGTGAGAGCGAGAGAGCGAGAGTCTCGGTGTGAGGGCGAGAGAGAGTCAGAGGCATGGCGTGAGGGCGAGAGAGAGAGAGACAGTCTCAGCGTGAGAGAGAGAGTGAGAGTCACGGTGTGAGAGCGAGAGAGAGAGGGGCACGGTGTGAGAGCGAGAGAGAGAGGGGCACAGTGTGAGAGCGAGAGAGAGAGAGCTAAGGTCTCCCACCGGGCTGTGCGGCGCAGAATGCTGCGAGCACGTGACCCACGAAGCCGCTGAGCTCCTCGGTGCTGCGGATGGCGTGGCAGCGTGGCGCAATCTCCTCGTGGCACCACAGCGGCCCGCTCCGCCTGACGCGCACAAACAAGAGAGAGCGCACGTGTCAGTATGCCTCCCAACAGGATGTGGGGGGGGGGGCGAGTGTTTATCATTGCCAAGGCCCCCCCACCCACCCCTCCCACCCCTCCAACAATACACAAAATGGGGAAAGGGAACAAACTAAACGCAGTGTAACGCGTAGTAAGGCTTTCGCGACCAATATTATTCATAATAAAGGTGTTTTGGGGTTTAGATCGCGTTATTATTTATAAATGTGTCGTAACCCTCCAACCACCCGACACGGAAAAATCAGCAAAACAAAAGTGTCCGGTTGACAAAAGACAAAATAGTTCACTGCTTTAGCCCACCCGGTGTGTTGTTGAAGAGTGAATGCACAGTACTCAAAAAATTGTAAATGCTCGGAGCAATCTGTCTGACGGCCGAGTCGAAACCCGCCGCCGCCGCCGTAGCCGGTACGACGACCGGACTTCGCGTGGCCGATGATGCTTTTCAACGAGGGATGTTTCGTGGCAGTAGCGTACCTAGGATATTTTGCGCCCGGGGACGAACTATAAAATTGGTGCCCCCCCCCCCCCCCCGTTTAATCACACACCAAAATGTAATTACATGACATGTAGGCTGTTGTGTGGCGGGATATATAAACTTTTCGGTTGAGGTGTAGATTTTTGCGGTCGTTTCAGGCTGCCGCGCCCGCCGCAATAAGTTATAATGTCACGTTGCAAGCCTAATTTTGGCGCCCGAGAACATATGTACCCCCCTGCCCCCCCCCCCCTAGCTACGCCTCTGTTTCGTGGTGGCTGCGGTTAATTTGCGGCCGAGCGCCGGACCTCGCCGCAATGAACTCGATGAGTGCCCGGGCCTTGCCGTCCGGATCGGCCGCGTCGTCGTCGTCGTCATCGGCGAGTCCCGGCGCGGACAGCAGCGGCAAGTTGGCAGCGCTCTCTGCGCTGCCGGCTGCCAGGCTCGACTGCGTGGAGGAGCTGTAGCTGAGGGTGGAGTCGGTGGCGAGCGAACGGCGGAGCTCGGAGAAGGTGCTCACGCCTAGCGGGGACGAGGTGGGGAGGGGGAGCGGGGGGGACACGGGGGGACACACGGGGGAGACAGGGACACATGGGGGGACACACGGGGGGAGACACGGGGGAAGACACGGGGGGACACACGGGGGGAGACAGGGACACACGGGGGGAGACACGAGGGGAGACAGGGACACACGGGGGGGGACACGGGGGAGACAGGGACACACGGGGGGAGACACGGGGGGAGACAGGGACACACGGGGGGACACACGGGGGAGACAGGGACACACGGGGGAGACAGGGACACACGGGGGGAGACAGGGACACACGGGGGGACACACGGGGGAGACAGGGACACACGGGGGGACACACGGGGGAGACAGGGACACACGGGGGAGACAGGGACACACGGGGGGAGACAGGGACACACGGGGGAGACAGGGACACACGGGGGGACACACGGGGGGAGACAGGGACACACGGGAGAGACAGGGACACACGGGGGAGACAGGGACACACGGGTGAGACAGGGACACACGGGGGGACACACGGGGGGAGACAGGGACACACGGGGGAGACAGGGACACACGGGGGGACACACGGGGGGAGACAGGGACACACGGGGGGAGACAGGGACACACGGGGGGAGACAGGGACACACGGGGAGACACGGGGGGAGACAGGGACACACGGGGGAGACAGGGACACACGGGGGGAGACAGGGACACACGGGGGAGACAGGGACACACGGGGGGAGACAGGGACACACGGGGAGACACGGGGGGAGACAGGGACACACACGAGGGGAGACGGGATACACGGGGAGAGACGGGGACACACGGGGACACACGGGGGGATACACGAGGGGACACACGGTTGACACAGGGAGAGATGGTGACACACGGGGACATGGCGACAACGATGATGACAATCACCACGACGACGACAATGATGATGACAATCACGACGACAATGACGACGACAACGATGATGACAATCACGACGACAATCACGACGACGATGACGACGACAACGATGATGACAATCACGACGACAATGACGACGACAACGATGATGACAATCACGACGACAATGACGACGACAATGATGATGACAACGATGATGACAATCACGACGACAATCACGACGACAACGATGATGACAATCACGACGACAATCACGACGACAATGATGATGACAACGATGATGACAATCACGACGACAATCACGACGACAATGACGACGACAACGATGATGACAATCACGACGACAATGACGACGACAATGACGACGACAATGATGATGACAATCACGACGACAATGACGACGACAATGATGATGACAACGATGATGACAATCACGACGACAATCACGACGACAATGACGACGACAACGATGATGACAATCACGACGACAATGACGACGACAACGATGATGACAATCACGACGACAATGACGACGACAATGATGATGACAACAACGATGATGACAATCACGACGATCACCACGATGATGACAACAACGATGATGACAATCACGACGACCATGACGACAACAACGATGATGACAATCATGACGACAATCACGACGATAATCACTATGACAACGATGATGACAATCACGACGAGTACGACGATCGCCACGACGACAATCGCCACGACGACGCCTCCTTACCCGAGGGGCTGGCGTGGGCCCTGGGTGGGGGGCAGGGCCGCCCCCCCCCCAGGGAGCGTCCCTCCTGCTGCTCCCCGTTCTGCAGCAGCACGGCGGCGATGGCCGGGCAGCTACTGCTGCACGCCAGCACCAGCAGCAGGTGCAGCAGCAGCCGCTTGCAGTGCTGGTACACCTCCGGGCGGTAGTGGTCCATGCCTACGCGCCGTGTCAGCGTGTGCGTGCGTGCAAGCGAGATCATCATCATCATCATCGGTATCATCATCAGTATCATCATCATCATCAACAGCAGCAGCAGCAGCAGCAGGTGCAGCAGCAGCCGCTTGCAGTGCTGGTACACCTCCGGGCGGTAGTGGTCCATGCCTACGCGCCGTGTCAGCGTGTGTGTGCGTGCAAGCGAGATCATCATCATCGAGATCATCAGTAGTATCATCATCATCATCAACAGCAGCAGAACGTGCAGCGGGATGTGCAGCTGCGTGTGCAGCAGCGTGTGCCGTGGCGAGGTGGGCAATACGGTGGCTAGGAGACGTTAACTACCTCGCCTGGTATGCAGGAGGATGTGGGTTCGATTTCGACCCTGATGCCTGCTGTATATTTCGAGTTTGTGTGTCTCTCTCTCTGCGTAGTGAGATGTTAACTACCTCGCCTGGTCTACAGGAGGTCGTGGGTTCGATCCTGACCCTGATTGTCTCGGGTGTGGACCAATCAACTTCAAGGACAGTGCATATCATTACCATCATCAGAGTTGTTTCTTTTTGTTTGCATTTTGACTGCTTGTGTTGTGGTTATTGCAAACATGATGCCTTGTATAAAGGTGTCAGTTTTTGTACCAGTTGAAAGGGCAAAAACCTATTACTATATTTTGCCACTGGTAAAGGAGATGTCTCATAGAGGTTTCTGTCTCTGTCACTCACCCAGGATCAGCGCATGAAGGAGCAGAGGCAGGTAGGTCATCCAGTCCACCTCCATGCTGTGGTCCACCACCAAGTCGCTCATCAGCATCACGGCCACGTTACACCTGGCGCCGAGCAGACAGAGGTTATCGGGACCACCATGTGTACATGAAAACAACAACAACCGCCATTCGCCACTAAGTGGCGGTGACGTCACCACGACGCTTGTGCCAGGCCACACATACAGAAATACACGCGGACACACACACACAGAAGTGTTCACACAGACTCGCATTCACACACAGACACATGTACACACAAATACACGTGCACACACAGACACGAGCACAGAGACACACGTTCACACACACACACGTGTACACACAAATACACATGCGCAAACACACAGACACACGTTCACACACACAAACACGTTCACACACACACACGTTCACACACACACACGTGTACACACAAATACACGTGCACACACACACACACAGACAGACACACGTTCACACACAGACACGTGTACACACAAATATACGTGCACACACACAGACACGAGCACACAGACTCACGTTCACACACAGACACGTGTACACACACAAATATACACATGTACACCAACACACACACGCAGACACAAGCACACAGACAAGCGTTCACACACAGACACGTGTACACACACAAATATACACATGTACACCAACACACACACGCAGACACGAACACACACACACAGACACGCGTTCACACGCGTGTTTTACACGTAGGAGGAAACAGGAGCGCCCACGCATCTTAATATCCTTTCGTGTTCGTCTACGTGCAATGTGAGTCTGTGTGCAATGTTAGTCAGTGTGCAGTGTTGAGTCTATGGGCAGTGTTAGTCTATGGGCAGTGTTGAGTCTATGGGCAGTGTTGAGTCTATGGGCAGTGTTGAGTCTATGGGCAGTGTTGAGTCTATGGGCAGTGTTAGTCTATGGGCAGTGTTGAGTCTATGGGCAGTGTTGAGTCTATGGGCAGTGTTGAGTCTATGGGCAGTGTTGAGTCTATGGGCAGTGTTGAGTCTATGGGTAGTGTTAGTCTGTGGGCAGTGTTAGTCTACGTGCAATATTAATCAATTCTGTACATGTTACAGATTGAATAACGAATGAAAACCCAGCGGAGCCACCACGGGTGACGCAAGATCGCGGGAGGTCGCGGGGGGGGTCACAGGGGGGGGGTCGCGGGAGGTCGCGGGGGGGTCACGGGGGGGGTTCACGTGCGTTTGACGCAAATCCGCACGCATCTGGAAGCTCTCCGGCAAAACGTTCGGCCGCCCTCGCTCACCGGTGCAGCGGGGTTCCCGGCAACACCATCTCGGGCAGGAAGTCTACGAGCGGGGCCCAGCACCCGCCGTTGGCCGGCATCGGCAGCGGCTCGGGCTGTTGCGCCTCCAGCACCTTGATGCGCCAGCAGACGTGCGCCGGCAAGAGGTCGCCTGCACACCGAAGACAACGGTCACCCGTGTAGCCTGTGGCAGAGTGTTGGGGCAAGTGCTGTGAGTAGCAGCGCCTATGGACACACAAAGACAAAGGTCACCCGTGTAGCCTGTGGCAGACTGTTGGGGCAAGTGCTCTGAGTAGCAGTGCCTATGGACACACAAAGACAAAGGTCACCCGTGTAGCCTGTGGCAGACTGTTGGGGCAAGTGCTGTGAGTAGCAGCAGCAGCGCCTATGAAAACACAAAGACAAAGATCCCCCGTGTAGCCTGTAACAGACTGTTGGGGCAAGTGCTGTGAGCGAGTAGCAGCAGCACCTATGAACACACAAAGACAAAGATCCCCCGTGTAGCCTGTAGCAGACTGTTGGAGCAAGTGCTGTGAGTAGCAGCGCCTATGAAGGTCGGAACGGCGCACGAAGGGGGCGGGTAGCCACGCGCGCCCGGCCACCTTTGTCTCCCCAGTGGTGTTAGTTACATATCGCACACCAGGTAGTCATTTGAGGCTGAGTCGACCGAGGGGAGGCCCACCAACCGTTGCACTGTCGCTCCCCATGTGCACACCAGTCACTCGGTAGCCGCAGAAACACACCACACACACACACCACACACACACCACCACACACACCACACACCCACCACACACACACCATACACACCACACACACCAGTCACAAACCACACACACACACCACACGCACACTACGCACACACCACACACTCACACCACACACACACCCACACACACCACACACACACACACACCACACACACTACACTACACACCACACACACACCACACACACACACACCACACACCCACACCACACACACCACACACACACCACACACACCACACACACACCACACACACCACACACACACCACACACACCACACACACACCACACACCAAATCTGAGTCTATACCTAAGTTGCCCAAATTCCAGCTCTGAACATCACGAGTGGGAAAGTGCTGCCCCCTACTGCGTGAGTGGACCGGAGTGTCACTTGAAGAAGCAGAAGCAGCAGACCCTCCGAGGTAGCTCTGCAATATCCGCTTCTGCGAAGCCGTTCCATCACAAACAAACCGCGGGTCTCGGCTGCTCCGCACGGATTACCCAACCGGCGCTTCGTCTCTCGACGCGGCCTCACGCCGAACGCGGCGCAAATCCGCTGATAAATGTTGGCGGCGGCGGGGGGCAAGAAAGCGGCAGGCCACGTCGTAGACAAACACCCAAAATAAATATCGACGGTTACCGCCGAGACGGACGAGCAGTCTCGGAGCGCCGATTCCGGTGACGGCGGCGATGACAGCGATGATGACGGCGATGACGACGACCCGCGGGTATTGACGAGCGCTGGGGTCGCGCCGCGCGACACGGCCGTCGACGGCTGCGCCGTGACCCCCCCGGGGAGGGGAGGGGGGGGGGCGGTCGGTGTGCAGGGGCCGGGGTGTAGGGTAGCCGCGCGTGTGGGCGATGACGCGGAGGCGATGGGATTAGCTCGCGAATCGATGGCGGTTTGGACGCGGTCAATAACTGCCCCCGCGATAATGAGCCGGGTCTATCAAAGCCAGCCCCCCCCCCCACCACCCCCCCCACCACCTCCATCCCACCGCCCCCCCCCCCACCCTCGCTCAGTCGTCGGCGTATCGGGGTTGAGCTCACGAGCTCGCCCCCCCCCGACCAATGCTACGACGTCGGGGCGGAGGTCACGGAGGTCGTGGAGGTCACGGAGGTCACGGAGGTCACCGAGGGCTTGGGTAATCGTGAATTTCAACGCGGCGTGAGCGGCGAGCCACGGACGGCTCCCGGAATCGAGCGTCGGTGACGAATATTTACACCAGTCCCGAGCCTCGCCTAGGTCGACTTGGCCTCAAAACCAGTACCTGCTGCGGTGCGTAAACATCAGAGGCTCGGGGAGACAAAGGCGGCGACCACGGGGAGAACACGCAGACGCCAAATATACAACGGGCGTCAGGGTCGAGATCGAATGCACGCGAGCTCCTGCCTACCAGGCGAGGTGGTTAACATTTCCTACCCACAGCGGTGCCCCTTTTGGCGGTGCGATACGGTGGGAGGTCAGTTTCTCACGATAAGACGATTATCGCGATGGCAGATTTCCCATCACTTTGTAATTATATTTCACCCTCCCTCGCTCCCTCCTCAATGTCTCGCTCATTCTCCTCCTGTCCGACTCAATGTCTAACTCCTCCTCCGTATCTCACTCGATGTCTCAATGATGACGATGTACAAACGATAGCGACGACGATGACGACGCTCTCGTAGACAGAGGAGCAACCCCAGGCGAGGGAGGAAAGACGACACCAACAACCGCCCCCCCCCCCTTTGCCCCAACGTGCATTGCGCGGGGCTACACGGGGGCGGGGGGGGGCTTTGGGGGCATAACAATTTGGTTCTTTCGGTAAAGAGACGTATAAAGATAAAGTAATAAATTAAATACTAGCATACGACGTTTCGATTGCAACACAAGCAATCGTCATCAGGTATAAATGAAATAGAAACACAAATCTAGTAGACTTAGAAATGTAATGTAAAAAACAGAGAGAGTCGGATAACATAACAGTCAACACCCTCTTCTTGGTTCTTTCGGTAAAGTCACGTAGAAAGGAAATAATAAAATAATAAAAATAAAACATAATAAAATAATTCTCACTAGAATTATTTTAAATAATAAAAATAAAACATAATAAAATAATTCTCACTATAATTATTTTATTGTTTTATTTTTATTATTTTATTATTTCCCTTCTACGTGATGACTTTACCGAAAGAACCAAGAAGATGAATCCCTGCAGTCACGAAAGCTTTACATCGAAAGTCAACACCCTACCTGGTTGATTACGTTCTTCCTGAGAATGCTACATTTGGGGGTTCATCTCATTGGCCCTCTCACCTTTCTCTTCGTCGTAGGAACCTCCGGAGCTGTTACTGTAGCGGGACTCGAGGCGCGGGTGATGGTGCCGGGCCAGGCCAGAGTACAGATCCCCTCCCAGGTAGCTGGGGGACGACAACGCGGAGGGAAACGTCACCGCACGCGACCGAGAGACCGAGAGACCGAGAGAGAGAGAGACAGCCGAGGTCACCCACCCCCCGCCCCACCCCGTCTCAACGTCGCCAGGAGCCACGCCGTTCATGCCGAGATGTTGTGCGTCAATCGCCGGTGACGTCGCAGGCCCCGCGACTAGGTTTGACACACGAGTGCGGTAGCCGCAGTCGGCTTACGCTGCAGACGGACGATGTGCGTGCGTGCGTCTTTCGCGGCGTACGTAGCCAAACGTGCTCATCGGAGACTAACACTGCCCGTGGGCTAACACTGCTCATCGATTTAAATTGCCCATAGACTAACATTTTGTCCATAGACTTACACTGCACATAGTCAACGTTTTTGTGGTTTAGATCGCGTTATTTATAAATGTGTCGTAACCCTCCACCACCCGACACGGCCAATCAGTAAAAAAGTGTCACGTTGACAAAAGACAAAATAGTTCACTGCTTTAGCCCACCGGTGTGTTGAAGCGTGAAACCACAACATTTACAATTTTTGAGTACGACGTTTCGCTGGTAATTGCATCCAGCATCATCGGGCAATTCACCACGCTTCAACACACCGGTGGGCTAAAGCAGTGAACTAATTGTCTTTTGTCATCGTGACACTTTTTTACTGATTGGCCGTGTCGGGTGGTGGAGGGTTACGACACATTTATAAATAACGCGATCTAAACCCAAAAACGTTGATTATGAATAATATTGGTCGCGAAAGCCTACCTGTTAAACTGACTGCACATAGACTTACATTTTACATAGACTTACATTGCCCATAGACTAACATTGTCCCTTCTACGTGACTTTACCGAAAGAACCAAGAAGATGAATCCCTGCAGTCACGAAATAACTCTTTAAATCGAAATTTATACTCTTAGGTTTTTTCGGTAAAGTCACGTAGGTAAAAAAATAAAATTAAAAATTACTAAAATAAAATAATGGAAATAAAATAATAAAAATCACGACGTTTCGGAGGCCACACAAGTCTCCGTCATCAGGTGGGACCGTCACAGCCAGATTTGCTGTATCACTTGAAACGTCGGGAGTTTTTATTATTTTATTTCTATTATTACTTTCATTAATTTTAAGTTCATTTTTTTTACCTACGCAACTTTACCGAAAAACACTAAGAGCATGAGACTTTTTGCCCCCGTCACGCGGCGTTCTTAGGGAGTGCAAGCAGCTTCCGCCACGTGACAGGAGGACAGACTGCACATACCACACATCACGCAAAGACCGCACATCACGCACAGACTGCACAGACCACACAGACCACACAGACTACACAGACCGCAAAGACCGCACATCACGCACAGACTGCACAGATCCCACAGACCACACAGACTACACAGATCGCAAAGACCGCACATCATGTACAGACAGCAAAGACCGCACAGACCACACAGACTGCACAGACCGCAAAGACCGCACATCACGCACAGACTGCACAGACCACACAGACTGCACAGACTGCACAGACCGCAAAGACCGCACATCACGCACAGACTGCACAGACCACACAGACTGCACAGACTGCACAGACCGCACAGACGACTGCGCAGACGCACGCGACGACGACGACTCGAACCTGTCTTCGAAGCTGGGGTCCTTGGGAACCTTAGTCCTTCTCGTGTCCTGCAGGCCCTCTGCTCCGGGCACCATCGTGTTGCTACTCGACGTGGTGCCTAAGGCGGGAATCGGAGCAGCCGCGTGAACGTTCGTCCGTTCAGGTGGTGGGAGGAGACGGGTACGGGGTAATCAAACGAATGATCAGGATCAGAATGTTTAGTTAAACAATTTGGGCCGTCGACAGACGATCGCTCAGCGAAGTCGGGCTTTTATCACCATCGCCACGTGGACATTTAGAGCGGCGGACAAACGCACGAAGACGCGTGACGTCGATTCCAAACGTGGAAGGGTGGAACAAAAAAACGCGGGACCCGGAGAAAAATCCACACGGCCACGGAGAGAGAGACACGCTAACTGCAAATACGCAGCAGGTATCGTCAGGGTCGGGATCGAACCCGTCTACCTCCTGTGTACCAGGCGAGGTAGTTAACATCTCCTAGCCACCCGTGGCGCCTATTTGGACTGCGGGAAGCAGGAACCCGACGATCTGCGAATCTCTTTTTTGTTATCACCGATGTCTCGTCATACATAATTGAACATCGCACTCGCTCCTCTCACACTCGCTCACACGTACACCCCCTGTATAGCAGAGGTCGCAAACGGGTTTTGATTCCTTACCCATACCCGTACCCGGCCGCACCAGGGTCGAAAACGGGTACCCGTACCCGATACCCGGCTACCCGTACCCGGCCGGGTATCGGGTAGGGTACGGGTACCCGATTGCGACCTCTGGGATGAAGCCATGTTGCAGGCGCGGGTGGGTTGATTCTAGGAACTTGAATCGTGAGAAGAGACAAGACGTTGGGAAATGAGTGACAAACGGTGACTCACCAGTGACTCACGGCCTACCCGTACCCGTACCCGGCCGGGTACGGGTACGGGTAGGCCGACTGTCTCCTCGACAGACCTGTTCTTCACCTGAGGACGGCTGCTTGCGTTGTGGCCGAAACGTCGTGAGAATTATTTTATGAAGTTTTATTTTTATTATTTTACTATTTCCATTCTACGTGACTTTACCGAAAGAACCAAGAAGATGAATCCCTGCAGTCACGAAAGCTTTAAATCACAAGGTACTCGTTGAGGCTGAGTCGACCTACTCCAAAACCAACATCCGCCATTCGCCGCCACTAAGTGCCGGTGACGTCACCACGGCGCCTGTGCCAGGCCAGGTACACTGTGAGGCCACGTGAAGTGTCGGAGGCCCCCGCCGCTGACAGGAGGTCACGGGACAGACCCGGCAGGTGCCGTGGGTGGGCTGACCGAGCCGATCTACTCCAATACCAATACCCGCCATTCTCCACTAAGTGCCAGGCCAGGTGCACTGTGAGGCCACGTGAAGTGTCGGAGTTTGTGTGTCTCACTCTCTCTCTCTCCGTGGTTGCGTTGATTTTCTTCGGGTCCTCTGGTATTTTCCCTCCACGTTTCAAATCAACATCACGAGTTTAAAAGTATTCGCCCCGGAGGTCACGGGACAGACGCACGCCAGCCTCACCGGATGTGAGCGACGGAGTCTTGTGCATGCCGGCGACGCGGTAGTACGGCGGGTTGTCGGTGTGGATCACCACCGAGTTCACCGACTCGGTGAGCTGCAGCTCGCGCACAAACTCGTCCAGCAGCTGCACCGGCTTGTTCCTCGCCAGGTAGATCACCACCTTCTTCATCTGCCGTTCCGACCACCACCACCGCCACCCACCGCCAGCCATGCCACAGACATCACCGCTACGTCAGGCAGCCGTCGAGCAATCATGGTGGTGGTGGCGGCGGCGGTGTTGGAAGTAGTGGTGGAAATGGCGGTGGTGTTAGCGGCGTTCGTGGTGGCGGTGATGGCGATAACAGTGGGCGGTGGGTGTGACGATGGTGAGTGAGGGCAGTTGCGTTTGGTGTGACGGTGGTGGGTGTGACGGTGGTGGGTGTGACGGTGGTGGGTGTGACGGTGGTGGGTGTGACGGTGGTGGGTGTGACGATGGTGAGTGAGGGCAGTTGCGTTTGGTGTGACGGTGGTGGGTGTGACGGTGGTGGGTGTGACGGTGGTGGGTGTGACGGTGGTGGGTGTGACGGTGGTGGGTGTGACGGTGGTGGGTGTGGCGGTGGTGGGTGTGACGGTGGTGGGTGTGACGGTGGTGGGTGTGACGGTGGTGGGTGTGGCGGTGGTGGGTGTGACGGTGGTGGGTGTGACGGTGGTGGGTGTGACGGTGGTGGGTGTGACGGTGGTGGGTGTGGCGGTGGTGGGTGTGACGGTGGTGGGTGTGACGGTGGTGGGTGTGACGGTGGTGGGTGTGGCGGTGGTGGGTGTGACGGTGGTGGGTGTGACGGTGGTCGGTGTGACGGTGGTGGGGAAGTGACGGTGGTGGGTGTGGCGGCGCTGGGGAAGTGACGGTGGTGGGTGTGACGGTGGTCGGTGTGACGGCGGCGTTGGAGAAGTGACGGTGGCGCTGGGTGTGACGATGGTCGGTGTGACGGTGGTCGGTGTGACGGTGTTGGAGTAGTGACGGTGGCGCTGAGTGTGACGGTGGTGCTGGGTGTGACGGTGGCGTTGGAGAAGTGACGGTGGCGCTGGGTGTGACGGTGGTCGGTGTGACGGCGTTGGGCGCCGATGGCGGCGTTGGGCGCGACTCACGTGCGGCAGCAGCGGCGGCTCGGTGCGCACGCCGCACAGAGCGGTCACGTGCTGCAGCGTCACGCGCATGTTCCCGCTCCAGCTGTTGGCCAGCGTCGTCCACACGCTCTCCAGCTCGCCCCCCACCATCTCGTCCCCGTACTGATCGCGTGCGGGTGGTGGGTGGTGGGGGCGGGGTGGTGGTGGGGAGGGGGGAGTGGTTGGCGGGAGGGGCACACACAAGGGGACGCGCTGGCGACGTATGCAGAGTTGCCCTAACCCCCCCCACCACCACACCCCCCACCCACACTGACTTGCCGCGGTTGCGAGATGTTAACTACCTCGCCTGGCATACAGGAGGTCGTGGGTTCTATCCCGACCCTGATGATGCCTGCTGCTGTATATTTTGAGTTTGCGTGTCTCTCTCTCCGTGGTGAGATGTTAACTACCTCGCCTGGTCTACAGGAGGTCGTGGGTTCGATCCCAACCCTGACGACGCCTGCTGTATATTTAGAGTTTGCGTGTTTCTCTCTCCGTGGTGAGATGTTAACTGCCTCGCCTGGTCTACAGGAGGTCGTGGGTTCGATCCTGACCCTGACGATGCCTGCTGCTGTATATTTGGAGTTTGCGTGTCTCTCTCTCTCCGTGGTGAGATGTTAACTACCTCGCCTGGTCTACAGGAAGTCGTGGGTTCGATCCCGACCCTGACGATGCCTGTTGTATATTTAGAGTTTGCGTGTCTCTCTCTCTCTTCGTGGTGAGATGTTAACTACCTCGCCTGGTATGCAGGAGGTCACGGGATCGATCCTGACCCTGAAGATGCCTGCTGTATATCTGGAGTTTGTGTGTCTCTTTCCTCTTCGCCGTAGTTGCGTTGATTTTCTTCGGGTCCTAAGGGGTTTTTAGAATCAACATCACACGAGTTTAAAAGTATTTGCCTGCTATTCACATGTCGACACGATAAGCCACTTCGTTGAGCTATCATTTGTATTCGCCAGGTTGCTTCTGAAAATCAGCTACATAGCTCAGTGGGGTCTTACCCGGTAAAATAAACAAAAGTTTAGTTTAGGTGCACACTGCGCGACAGGCGCGGTGGTAACAATTGGACGTCACGGCAAAATAAGGGTGGGTTTGTGTGGGTGAGTGGGGTGAGTTTGGTGGGTGAGTCGGTGGGTGGGTGCATGGGTGGGTGAGTTTGTGAATCAGTTGGTGTGTGAGTTAGTCGGTGAATAGATGGGTGGGTGAGTTGGTGGGGTGGGTTGGTGGGTGAGTTGGTGGGTGAGTCGGTGGGTGGGTGCATGGGTGGGTGAGTTGGTGAATCAGTTGGTGTGTGAGTTAGTCGGTGAATAGATGGGTGGGTGAGTTGGTGGGTGGGTTGGTGGGTGAGTTGGTGGGTGAGTCGGTGGGTGGATGCATGGGTGGGTGAGTTGGGTGAATCAGATGGTGTGTGAGTTAGTCGGTGAGTGGGTGGGTGGTTGAGTGGTTGGGTTGGTGGATGGTTGCGTGGGTCGGGCCTCCAACTCACCAACTCTCTCAAGAGCAACCCAACGCCTCCATCGCTTACGATCGAATCTCTCACGGCTGCTCTTCAACCGGCCACACGAAACCGCCCGCCACCACCGTCACCCCAATCATCATCAAACGCCACCGACGTCGGGCAAGCGCAAAGCCTCGCTCTACCAGCCCGGCTCGACAAAGCCCGCTAAGGCCCGTTACCCTTTGCCGTCATGTAGAGGAGGTTGTTGAGCACGAACGCCGTGGCCTGCGCCGATCCCCAGCCGGCCCCCCTCAGCCAGCGCCCACCACCCCCCCCCCGCCCCCCCCGGGCCCCCCGCCGTTCTCCCCCCCCCTCCTCCTCCCCCCCACCCCTGCAGCCTCCGCTCCCCCCCCCATCGCCTGCGGCGACGGGGAAGCTGCCGTCGTCGTCGCAGGGGCTCGGCGGTGAGCGGCGACGCCGACGCCGCCCTCGTCGCTCTCCGGCGTCTCCGCTCCGGCGTCGCCGATGGCGGCGCGCCGGACGCCGCGTGGCAGGAAGACGCCGGCGGGGCCGAGGACGGGGGGCGGCCGCCACCGCCTGCCAGCCACCTTGCCGCCCAGCCACCGCCGCCACCCCCACAGTTCGATATTGTAGAGCCACGGCAGAAGGTAGGCCAGCATGGCCTGGCGTCCCGAAGGACGGGTC
>NC_136334.1:6116526-6191549 GCF_964198595.1 Lampetra fluviatilis | reverse complement strand
CCTCCACCCCCCTCCACCCCCCTCCCTCCCCCTCCCTCCCCCCTCTCCCCCTCCCTCCCCCTCCCTCCCCCTCCCTTCCTCACATCTCCCTCCCTCCCCCTCCCTCCCCCCCCTCCCCCCCCTCCCCCTCCCTCCCTCCCTCCCCCCCCCTCCCTCCCTCCCCCTCCCCCCCCCACCTACTTGGGGTCGACCTGCGGCGACAGCAGCTGCAGGCGTGCGTATGCGTATGGCCAGGCGTAGGCGAGCGCCGAGGGGCAGTGCCGTGGGAGGCTGTCCTGCTGCAGGAAGCTGGAGAGGCAGAGGAGCCACGGGTCGCCGGCGTGAGCCGCGGGCACCCAGACGCGCGATGGGCTCGCCGTGTCGTACGCGCTCAGCAGCAGCTGCGCGTGGAAGTCCACCAGGTACTGCAGGTCCACGCTGTGCGAGTGCAGGAAGGAGGCCTGCCGTACGGGGGAGGGTGAGGGGAGTGAGGGGTGAGGAGAGGGGTGAGGAGAGGGGTGAGGAGAGGGAGGGGAGAGGGAGGGGAGAGGGAGGGGAGGGAGGAGGGGTGAGAGAGGGGTGAGGGGTGAGGAGAGGGGTGAGGAGAGAGGGGGGGAGATGGAGAGGAGAGTTGAAGAGATGGAGATGAGAGAGGGGATGGAGAGAGGGGAGGAGGGGAGGGAGGAGGGGGAGGGGGAGGGAGAGGGGAGAGGGGAGGGAGGAGGGGGAGGGGAGGGAGAGGAGAGAGGGGATGGTGAGAGGGGAGAGGGGAGGGAGGAAGGGGAGGGAGGAGCGAGGAGGGGGGGAAGGGAGGGAGTGGTGAGAGGGGAGGTCAGAGGGTAGGACAGAGGGGATGGTGAGAGGGGAGAGAGAGGAGGAAGCAGGAGAGAGGAGCTGAGAGGAGGGAGGAGGGGGGAGGAGAGAGGAGCTGGCTAGACACAGAGAGAGAGACACGAACGCGGCAAAGGCGCACACCGACGGAGAGACGCGCAAGACGCAGTCGCCAAGCTCACCAGGTCGGCGTTGGTGAGGTGCAGGAAGCTCTCGAGCGTGGCCGTGCTGAGCCGGTCCATCACGTCAATCACAGGCTCCTCGTCGTCCTAAGGGGGGGGGGGGCGGTGGGGGGTAGGGGGGGGGCGGTGGGGGTAGGGGGGGGGCGGTCGTCACTTCCGTACGTGCGTGTGCGTGTGCGTGGAGCATCTTCGCCGGTTGGAAACACTGAGGCTGGCCTGCCTACGATCCAGCCTGGGTTTAACCTGCAGGCTGCATTGTGTGAGGAGCTCACAAATCCTCGACAGATCTGGACAAAGTCCCATCGGTGAGCTCCTCCGGCAGGCAAGGCTGCGTTGGCTGGGTCATGGAGCCCGCATGCCCAGCCACCGCATGCCTAAACAGCTTTTGTTCGGCCGGATCGAGGGGGCTAAATGGGCGCGGCACGGGCTAGAGAGGAAATGGAGTGATGTGGTACGGGAGGACGTGGAGCTGAGTGGACTTGCCGATGACTGGTACCAGCGGTGTCAAGATCGGCCTCTGTGAAGGAGGAGGCTCGTGAAGGACGCTACTGGGCAGTTGGAGGCAGTCGCCCTCCAACAATAACGGAGGGCGGAGGAGCGACGCTCACAACAACGAGCGGAGCGCCGGGTGGCTAAAGCACAGCAAGTTGGCACAGTAGGGGGCACAGGTGGTGCATCAGCCAGTCATCTCGGTCATCTCGGTCAGTCTACCCGTGGCAACTGGGTCTGCCCCGTGACCTCCTGCCAGCGGGCGTTCGACACTTCACGTGGTCTCAAGGTGCACATGGCCTGGCACAAGCGTCGTGGTGACATCACCGCCACTTAGTGGCGAATGGCGGTTGTTGTTGTTGTTGTAGGGGAGCGGTGGTGCAGCGGTTAGCGCGCTGCGCTATGAACCCGGCGACCCGGGTTCGATTCCCGCTCACGGCCAACACCGTTGACAATTATTTGAACCGGTTCTGGGCCTCCCCTAGGTCGACTCAGCCTCAAATGACTACCTGGTGCTGTGTGTAAACACATCGCCACTGGAGAGATAAAGGCGGTCGGGCGTGGTGCTGGCCACCCACCCCCTCGTGTGCCGTTCCGGCTTTCATAGGTGCTTGCTAACAGCACTTGCCCCTACAGTCTGTTAAGGCTATACGGGGGATCTTTATCTTTGTGTGGGGAGCGGTAGTGCAGCGGTTAGCGCTACGCTGCGCTACGAACCTGGTGACCCGGGTTAGATTCATGCACACGGCCAACACCGTTGACGATTATTTGAACCGGTTCTGGGCCTCCCCTGGGTCGACTCAGCCTCAAATGAGTACCTGGTGAGGTGTGTAAACATCACCACTAGGGAGACAAAGGCGGTCGGGCGTGGTGCTGGCCACCTACCCCCTCATGCCGTGCTAAATCGCTGACAGCACTTGCAACAACAGTCAGTTAGAGGCTATAAGAGGTGGGGGGGTCTTCTCCGTTGTATGGATGTAAGTTCAACATCTTTCGCACCGTACGTGGCCAACCGTGCTACACGTTCATCACCCACGCACCTCACCCACCCACCTCACCCACGCACCTCACCCACGCCAGAGGTCGCAAACGGGTTTTGATTCCTTACCCGTACCCGGCCGCACCAGGGTCGCAAACGGGTACCCGTACCCGGCCATACCCGTACCCTACTCGTACCTTACCCGTACCCGGCTGGGTACGGGTACGGGTAGCCGGGTATCGGGTACCCGATTGCGACCTCTGGGATGAAGCCACGTTGCAGGCGCGGGTGGGTTGATTCTAGGAACTTGAATTGTGAGAAGAGACAAGACGTTGGGAAATGAGTGACAAACGGTGACTCACCAGTGACTCACGGTCTTCTCACTCATTGGTTGGGGTGAGTCACGTGTGGGTACCCGTACCCGGCCGGTTATCGGGTAGGGTACGGGTATCGGGTACCTGGTTGCGACCTCTGACCCACGCGCCTCGCCCGGTGGGACTCACCTTGCCGCGCCCGATGGCGGTGAAGAGGGCGCGTGCCTCGCGTAGAACGAGCACGGCCAGGCGGCGCGTGGACGTGCGCACGCTGCACAACAGCACCAGCGCAAAGCCCTCGACGGCGCGCAGAACCCCGCCACCACCACCAGCCTGCATGTATACACACACACACACACCATGCCACCACCACCACCACCACCAGCCTTGCATGTACACACACACACACACCATGCCACCACCACCACCACCACCAGCCTTGCATGTACACACACACACACACCATGCCACCACCACCACCACCACCAGCCTTGCATGTACACACACACACACACCATGCCACCACCACCACCACCAGCCTGCATGTACACACACACACACACCATGCCACCACCGCCACCACCAGCCTGCATGTACACACACACACACACCATGCCACCACCACCACCACCAGCCTTGCATGTACACACACACACACACCATGCCACCACCACCACCACCAGCCTGCATGTACACACACACACACACCATGCCACCACCGCCACCACCAGCCTGCATGTACACACACACACACCATGCCACCACCACCACCACCAGCCTGCATGTACACACACACACACACCATGCCACCACCGCCACCACCGCCACCACCAGCCTGCATGTACACACACACACACACCATGCCACCACCACCACCAGCCTGCATGTACACACACACACCATGCCACCACCGCAACCACCAGCCTGCATGTACACACACACACACACCATGCCACCACCACCACCACCAGCCTGCATGTACACACACACACACACCATGCCACCACCGCCACCACCAGCCTGCATGTACACACACACACACCATGCCACCACCACCACCACCAGCCTGCATGTACACACACACACACACCATGCCACCACCACCACCACCAGCCTGCATGTACACACACACACACACACCATGCCACCACCACCACCACCAGCCTGCATGTACACACACACACACACCATGCCACCACCACCACCAGCCTGCATGTACACACACACACACACCATGCCACCACCACCACCACCAGCCTGCATGTACACACACACACACACCATGCCACCACCACCACCACCAGCCTTGCATGTACACACACACACACCATGCCACCACCACCACCACCAGCCTTGCATGTACACACACACACACACCATGCCACCACCGCCACCACCAGCCTGCATGTACACACACACACCATGCCACCACCACCACCACCAGCCTGCATGTACACACACACACACACCATGCCACCACCGCCACCACCAGCCTGCATGTACACAAGACAACGATCCCCCGTATAGCCTTAACAGACTGTAGGGGCAAGTGCTGTTAGCGAGCACCTATGAAGGCCGAACGGTACACGAGGGGGTGGGTGGCCAGCACCACGCCCGACCGCCTTTGTCTCCCCAGTGGCGATGTTTACGCACCGCACCAGGTACTCATTTGAGGCTGAGTCGACCTAGGGGAGGCCCGGGACCGGTTCAGATAATCGTCACTGTTGGTGTTGGCCGTGAGCGGGAATCGAACCCGTGTCGCCGGGTTCATAGCGCAGCGTGGCGCTAACCGCTACACCACTGCTGTGCCACTGCTGCCTCCGCCGCCACCACCACCACCCTCACTTGGCCACGATTACCACCACCACCGGCACCGCCACACTCACCGTACCCCCACTACCACCACCACCACCACCATCCTCACTTTGCCACAATTACCACTACCACCACCACACTCACCGCGCCGCCACCGTCGTCCCTCCGCCCCTGCTGCTGCTGCTGCTGCCCCCCCCCCTGCTGCTGCTGCTGCTGCTGCTGGGTAGCGAGGCGCCACTGCGCCAGCATCTGCACGAGCATGCGCAGGGCTCCCTCGAGCAGCAGGGGCCACGTGTCGTGCACCTCGCGCAGCACGAAGGAGAGGAAGGCGAGGAGCGCCTCCTCGCGCCACTCGGGGAAGCCCAGCACCAGGCTCTGCAGCGCCGCAAACGACAAACTCCGCAGCTCCTCGTCCATGTGGATCGTGAGCCTGGGTCGCGTGGGGGGGGGGCGACGTGGGGGGCGGGGAGGCGGGGGAGAGACGACGGAGAAAGGCGGACGTAGGTATGTGTGTGTAGGTGTGTAGGTGTGTGTCTGTGTGTGTGTAGGTGTGTGTCTGTGTGTGTGTAGGTGTGTGTCTGTGTAGGTGTGTCTACCTGGTCTGTCGCTCCGCACGAAGCTTCAGGTCTTCTTGGCCACGGTCATTCCCTCCCTTCTCTACGCTTGCGAAACGTGGACCCCCCTAGTGGAGCATCTTCGCCGGTTGGAAACATTTAGGCTAGCCTGCCTACGATCCATCCTGGGTTTAACCTGCAGGCTGGATTGTGTGAGGAGCTCACAAATCCTTGAAAGATCTGGACAAAGTCCCATCGGTGAGCTCCTCCGGCAGGCAAGGCTGCGTTGGCTGGGTCATGTAGCCCGCATGCCCAGCCACCGCATGCCTAAACAGCTTTTGTTCGGCCGGATCGAGGGGGCTAAATGGGCGCGGCACGGGCTAGAGAAGAGATGGAGTGATGTGGTACAGGAGGACGTGGAGCTGAGTGGACTTGCCGATGACTGGTACCAGCGGTGTCAAGATCAGCCTCAGTGGAGGAGGCTCGTGAAGGACGCTACTAAGCAGTTGGAGGCAGTCGCCCTCCAACAACAACGGAGGGCGGAGGAGCGACGCTCACAACAACGAGCGGAGCGCCGGGTGGCTAAAGCACAGCAAGTTGGTACAGTAGGGGGCACAGGTGGTGCATCAGCCAGTCATCTCGGTCATCTCGGTCAGTCGACCCGTGGCACCTGCTGGGTCTGCCCCGTGACCTCCTGCCAGCGGGCGTTCGACACTTCACGTGGCAGCCTCAAGGTGCACATGGCCTGGCACAAGCGTCGTGGTGACGTCACCGCCACTTAGCGGCGAATGGCGGTTGTTGTTGTTGTTGTTGTTGGTTGAGCGAGCGAGCGAGCGGAGTGGCGAGCGGTGCAGGCGGCGTGCGTACCTGGCCAGCATGTCCACCAGCTCGGTGCGGCTCATCCCCTCCGGGATGAGCCGGGGGATGGCGGCGACGCACGTGCGGAAGAGGTCGATCTTGGGCTTGCGCTCGCCGCTGCAGCGCCAGCGTGGAACAAACAATAGGGCGGGCGGGGAACAGCGGGAAGGGTTGAGGTCTCTCGCTCTCTCGGGCAGAGCCGGCACTGGCAGACGAGCGGCAGAGGTCGCAAACGGGTTTTGATTCCTTACCCCTCGTACCCGTACCCGGCCGCACCAGGGTCGCAAACGGGTACCCGTACCTGGCTGTGTGTCAGTGTTGAGTCTGTGTGTCAGTGTTGAGACTGTGTGTCAGTGTTGAGTCTGTGTGTCAGTGTTGAGTCTGTGTGTCAGTGTGTGTGTGTCAGTGTTGAGGCTGTGTGTCAGTGTGTGTGTGTCAGTGTTGAGACTGTGTGTGAGTGTTGAGACTGTGTGTCAGTGTTGAGTCTGTGTGTCAGTGTTGAGTCTGTGTGTCAGTGTTGAGACTGTGTGTCAGTGTTGAGACTGTGTGTCAGCGTTGAGTCTGTGTGTCAGTGTTGAGTCTGTGTGTCAGTGTGTGTGTGTGTTGAGACTGTGTGTCAGTGTTGAGTCTGTGTGTCAGTGTTGAGACTGTGTGTCAGTGTTGAGACTGTGTGTCAGTGTTGAGACTGTGTGTCAGTGTGTGTGTGTCAGTGTTGAGACTGTGTGTGAGTGTTGAGACTGTGTGTCAGTGTTGAGACTGTGTGTCAGTGTTGAGACTGTGTGTCAGTGTTGAGACTGTGTGTCAGTGTTGAGACTGTGTGTCAGTGTTGAGACTGTGTGTCAGAGTTGAGACTGTGTGTGAGTGTTGAGACTGTGTGTCAGTGTTGAGACTGTGTGTCAGTGTTGAGTCTGTGTGTCAGTGTTGAGTCTGTGTGTCAGTGTTGAGACTGTGTGTCAGTGTTGAGACTGTGTGTCAGTGTTGAGTCTGTGTGTGAGTGTTGAGACTGTGTGTCAGTGTTGAGACTGTGTGTGAGTGTTGAGACTGTGTGTCAGTGTTGAGACTGTGTGTGAGTGTTGAGACTGTGTGTCAGTGTTGAGTCTGTGTGTGAGTGTTGAGTCTGTGTGTCAGTGTTGAGGCTGTGTGTGAGTGTTGAGTCTGTGTGTCAGTGTTGAGTCTGTGTGTGAGTGTTGAGTCTGTGTGTCAGTGTTGAGGCTGTGTGTGAGTGTTGAGTCTGTGTGTGAGTGTTGAGTCTGTGTGTCAGTGTTGAGTCTGTGTGTGAGTGTTGAGTCTGTGTGTCAGTGTTGAGTCTGTGTGTGAGTTTTGAGTCTGTGTGTCAGTGTTGAGTCTGTGTGTGAGTGTTGAGTCTGTGTGTCGGTGTTGAGACTGTGTGTCAGTGTCTGTGTGTCAGTGTGTGAGTGTTGAGTCTGTGTGTCAGTGTGTGTGTGTCAGTGTTGAGACTGTGTGTCAGTGTGTGTGTGTCAGTGTTGAGACTGTGTGTCAGTGTGTGTGTGTCAGTGTTGAGACTGTGTGTCAGTGTTGAGACTGTGTGTCAGTGTTGAGGCTGTGTGTCAGTGTTGAGGCTGTGTGTCAGTGTGTGTGTGTCAGTGTTGAGACTGTGTGTCAGTGTTGAGACTGTGTGTCAGTGTTGAGACTGTGTGTCAGTGTTGAGTCTGTGTGTCAGTGTTGAGACTGTGTGTCAGTGTTGAGTCTGTGTGTCAGTGTTGAGTCTGTGTGTCAGTGTTGAGTCTGTGTGTCAGTGTTGAGTCTGTGTGTCAGCGTTGAGACTGTGTGTCAGTGTTGAGACTGTGTGTCAGTGTTGAGTCTGTGTGTCAGTGTTGAGTCTGTGTGTCAGTGTTGAGTCTGTGTGTCAGTGTTGAGACTGTGTGTCAGTGTTGAGACTGTGTGTCAGTGTTGAGTCTGTGTGTAAGTGTTGTGTGTCAGTGTTGAGTCGGTGTGTCAGTGTTGAGACTGTGTGTCAGTGTTGAGACTGTGTGTCAGTGTTGTGTGTCAGTGTTGAGTCTGTGTGTCAGTGTTGAGACTGTGTGTCAGTGTGTGTGTGTCAGTGTTGAGACTGTGTGTCAGTGTTGAGTCTGTGTGCCAGTGTTGAGACTGTGTGTCAGTGTGTGTGTGTCAGTGTTGAGACTGTGTGTCAGTGTTGAGTCTGTGTGCCACCATCATCTCATGCCTTGCCTCTAATGCCACGAACCTCTCCGGGCCACCTGACCCCGTCTGACCCCCCCCCTGACCCCCTCCCTCCCCTCCAGGAAACTCCCACCCCCACCCCCTGCCCCCCACCGCCGACCCCTCGCCGCTCACGTGATCATGTCCTCGGGCTCCTTGTTGTGCATCTGCACGTTGGTGAGCGCCATGGCCCGCCCCACCTCCTTGTCGAGCTGCCTCAGCATGCTGTCCAGCGCACGCCGCATGTGCGGGTAGTACAGAGCCATGCCTGGCGCACCACGTGGGTGGAGGGGGGGTGGGTGGGAGGGGTGGGGGGGTCAGTCACATGTGTGGTCTCATCGTACGTTGGCATAGATGCACACAGAGACCCGTAGACTCACACAGAGACCCGTAGACTTACACAGAGACCCATAGACTCACACAGAGACCCGTAGACTCACACAGAGAGCCATAAACTTACACAGAGACCCATAGACTCACACAGAGACCTGTAGACTTACACAGAGACCCATAGACTCACACAGAGACCCGTAGACTTACACAGAAACCCATAGACTCACACAGAGACCCGTAGACTTACACAGAAACCCATAGACTCACACAGAGACCCGTAGACTTACACAGAGACCCATAGACTCACACAAATACCCATAGACTCACACAGAGACCCGTAGACTTACATAGAGACCCATAGACTCACACAGAGAGCCATAGACTTACACAGAGACCCATAGACTCACACAGAGACCCGTAGACTTACACAGAGACCCATAGACTCACACAGAGAGCCATAGACTTACACAGAGACCCATAGACTCACACAGAGAGCCATAGACTCACACAGAGAGCCATAGACTTACACAGAGACCCATAGACTCACACAGAGAGCCATAGACTCACACAGAGAGCCATAGACTTACACAGAGACCCATAGACTCACACAGAGAGCCATAGACTCACACAGAGAGCCATAGACTCACACAGAGACCCGTATACCCGCACAAACCCATACACTCACACAGACCCATAAATGCACACAGAGACCCGTAGACTCACACTCAGACCCACAGACTCACACAAAGACCCATAGACTCACACAGAGACCCGTAGACTCACACAGAGACCCGTAGACTCACACAGAGACCCGTAGACTCACACAGAGACCCGTAGACTCACACAGAGATCCGTAGACTCACACACCGATCCATAGACTCGCACAGACACCCGTAGACTCACACAGAGACCCGTAGACTCACACAAAGGCCCATAAACTCACACAGACCCATAGACTCACACAGAAACCCATCGACTCACACAAATACCCATAAACCCGCACAGAGACCCCGTCCCAGCTCCGTTATTCGTACCGATGATCTTGGCCTCGTCGTCGGTGAGCGTCTTGCTAAGGAAGGTCTTCTTGACGCGCAGCGTGTTGCCCGATGGCAGCACCCCGACGGTGGTGGGCATGGGCGGCTCCCCGTCCTTCTGCTGCAGGTTGTCAGCGATGACCAGGAAGGCACGCAGCCCGATGTTCATCCGCTGGGTGATCGGAGGGGCACAGGCGAGACCACAAGGCAGAGGTCGCAAACGGGTTTTGGTACCCGTACCCGGCCGCACCAGGGTCGCAAACGAGTACCCGTACCCTACCCGATAACCGGCTACCCGTACCCGGCCGGGTATCGGGTAGCCGATTGCGACCTCTGGGATGAAGCCATGTTGCAGGCGCGGGTGGGTTGATTCTAGGAACTTGAATTGTGAGAAGAGACAAAACGTTGGGAAATGAGTGACAAACGGTGACTCACCAGTGACTCACGGCCTACCCGTACCCGGCCGCACCAGGGTCACAAACGGGTAGCCGTACCTGACCGGGTACGGGTAGCCGGGTATCGGGTACCTGATTGCGACCTCTGCCACAAGGGGGGGCCGGGGTGACTTCGCTTAACCAGGGTGAGAGAACTCGGTCCCTCTTTGATAAAAATGTTTTTAAAAACTCAATTAGATTTATCTTTCGATTGAAAGCTTTCGTGACTGCAGGGATGCATCTTCTTGGTTCTTTCGGTAAAGTCACGTAGAATGGAAATAATAAAATAAATAAAATAAACATAATAAAATAAAATTATTTTATTATGTTTTATTTAAAATAATACAAATAAAACATAATAAAAGAAAATGATTTTATTATGTTTTATTATTTTATTATTTCCATTCTACGTGACTTTACCGAAAGAACCAAGAAGATAGATTTATCTTCTTGGTTCTTCCATTCGGTAAAGTCACGTAGAAGGGAAATAATAAAAATAAAACATAATAAAATACAACTCTCACGACGTTTCGGCCACAACGCAGGCACACCACCAAGCTTGGTGGTGTTCATTCAGACGCTGTCTTTCCGACAGACCTGTTCTTCACCTGAGGACGGTGCTTGCGTTGTGGCCGAAACGTCGTGAGAATTGCATTTTATTACGTTTTATTTTTATTATTGTATCATTTCCCTTCTACGTGACTTTACCGAAAGAACCAAGAAGATGAATCCCTGCAGTCACGAAAGAAGCTTTACATCGAAATTCAATTAGATTTTGCGCAGATTTTCAACACTCTGGGCGGTGACACCGCGTGTCTTTCGCCTTCCCGCGGAGGGTTTGCCGTGAGCGTCAAGGGCAGGCCTCTTCGCCACGGCTAGTCCGCTGACGGATGCAGACCAAAGCGACGACGTCTCGTGGCGTGCGCGCGCGCTCTCTCCGTTCCACGCTGCGAGTACCTCTGGGTTGATGCTGAAGGTCTTGGGTGACCGCCCCACACTGAGGAGGTCGAAAATGATCTCCTTCATGGCAAAGTCCAGGCGTTCCTGCACGACACGGCAAAAATAACAACGGCCGCTATTCGCCACGCCTGTGCCAGGCCATGTGCACCTTGAGGCCAGGTGAAGTGTCGAAGGCTCGCTGGCAAGGGGTCACAGACCCAGCAGGTGCCGTGGGTTGACCGACTGAGATGAGTGGCCGATGCACCAGCTTGTGCCCCCTACTGTGCCAACTTGCTGCGCTTTAGCCGCCCGGCGCTCCGCTCGTTGTTGTGAGCGTCGCTCCTCCGCCCTCCGTTGTTGTTGGAGGGCGACTGCCTCCAACTGCCCAGTAGCAGCGTCCTTCACGAGCCTCCTCCACAGAGGCCGATCTTGACACCGCTGTTAGCGGTCGTCGGCAAGTCCACTTTTCACCCAAGTCTCCGAGTTCGAATCCCGCTAACGGCCAACACCAACGACGATTAATCTGAACCCGTCCTGGGGCTCCCCTAGGTCGACTTAACCTCAAATGAGTACCCGGTGTGTAAAAAAATTAACCCGTAAAAACAAAGTTTTTCACTATAAATCCTTTATATGTGTAGTGGTGATACGCGCTGGGTGTATATGTCGTGTGCCAGCGCGTATGTACGGGTGTGTGTGTGGTGACGCGCGCTGACGGGGAGGAGCAGGCGTCAGTGCGCGGGTGGGGGTAGTGCTGCTGATTGGCTGTGTGCCGGTGACGCGCGCAGAGGGAGTGATCGGGTAGCAGCGCGGTGTGATTGGTCGGGGAGTGGAAACACGCGCTGAGCGGAACCGGATCGTAGGGATAGCGCGTGGGGATTGGGTAACTGAGGAGCGGTGCCGACGTTGAGGTCCGCATCCGCTCCGTCTCCCGGGAAGAAGGGGTATATAAGGTGATGCACAGAGGAGCAGGGGCAGAAGTGGAACCATCTAAGAATGAAGACGAAGGTGCAGAGATAGAGCCCGGAGAGGAGAGTAATGGAGAGTAGAAGAGAGTAATGTAGAGTGTGTAGCCAGCGAGATAGAACGGTCTACACGAGCTGAGTAATGTGTAGTGTGTAGCCAGCGAGATAGAACGGTCTACACGAGCTGAGTAATGTGTAGTGTGTAGCCAGCGAGAGAGAACGGTCTGCACGAGCCGAGTATGCATACGGTGTAGCCAGCGAGAGAGGAAGGTCTGCACGAGCCGAGTATGCATACGGTGTAGCCAGAGAGAGAGAGGCAAAGTCTACACGAGGCGAGTGGAGAGTGTAGCAGAGGCGCAGAGTCTACACGAGGCGAGAGAGGAGTGTAGCCGAGGCGCGGAGTCTACACGAGGCACAGAGAGCCGGCAGCACAGAATCCAGAGTCAAGAGAAGCGCATTGTGAAGAAGAGTGGCCACGCGTTGTATTGTTACAAGTCAAGATTTAATAAAAGAAGTGTGTTCCCGTCAAGGAGTTTCCTGCCGTCATTTTCCAATACTTCATCTGGCGTCAGAAGTGAAACGGGCTTCCAAGTATGGAGACGAGGAAGACCCGTAGGACCCACGGGATTGACCGCGAGGAAGACCTGGACGACTCGGGGCCGCTGGTGGCGGGGGGTGAGGAAGAGGACTTGCCCACGCTGCAGGGTCCGTCGACGGCGCCGGCCGAGCGACCGGGGACAGACGCCGGGCTTCGTGAGGCGCACTCCCGACTGGCGGAGCTGCTGCTCGCCGCCGCGTCCATCTTGGCGGAGATCAGCTCGTCGGGAGGAGCGGGGACGGTGGGGGACATTTTACAAGGTCGCCCCGCAGATTCCCGCCAAAACGAATGGGGGATTCCCGCCATTGCGCCTGGGCCTACTTTTGGCGGGAACGGCGAGCGCCACGTGGTGGTGGGTTCCCAAGCGCGCGCATCGACGTCATCAGCGCGCGAGGGGGTCCGCCATCTTACGTCTGCTGCTGGAGCCGCCATCTTAGACACCGACGGACAGGCGGAGAGGAACCACGAGGCGGATGACTTCATTTTTCAGCAGCGTCTGCCCACGTTGTCAGCCTTCAAGGCGGAAGGCGGAGACTGGGGCAAATTTCAGCGAAGGTTTTTGGCGCATCAAGAGATGTCAGCGTGGTCCGATGCTACGGCGCTGCGGGCGTTGCCTGCCCTGCTGGACGACGATGCGCTCGCGGCCTTCAGGTCTGCACGGAAGTCGGACCGCTCCACGCTGAAGGATGCGCTGGGTTTGTTGGCCAGGGTCTACGGACCTCCCTCGGCGTGCCGCCATCATTTCTACGCAAGACGGAAAGCGGCCACGGAGACCGCGCTGGCCTATCGCACGGCGTTGCTGGCTCTTGCTGATGCTGCGTTCCCTCGGATGGACGAGGAGGGCCAAGACGCGATGGTTTTGGAGCAGCTGCTTAAGTTGGCGCAGGACCTGGGGGTCCCTATCAACACAGCTGACGAGATTGATATTTCTTCTTTGAGAGTCGCCACGAGTATTCAAGCGCACGAGGCCCTACAACGGAAACAAGGAGTTGGTTGCAACGCTGCTGTCGTCGCAGCTCCGGGTTCGGTGGTCACCGAACCCCAAGTCGTCAGCCCACGAGAGGAGGCGTTCGCCACGGGACGACCAGGGGACTGGAGGCCGGGGGCTCGGTCGCCTCTGCGCTCGGGCCGAAAGTCGGAGCAACCAAGATCTACTCCGACCCTCGTCACGTGCTATAACTGCGGCCTCCGGGGCCACGTGGCGTCCGGGTGCCGCGCTCCGCGTCGGCGCGCCATGGGTGCTCGGCTGGACGACGACCGAGATCCCAAGTCATCTCTACAATCCCCGGCAAGTCGCGGCACCTCACACGCTCGGCCTGTTTATTCGGCACACATGGGACGCCGCGTTGCGGCGGAGGAGGGCCGGTTAAGGTTCGGGGATTCGGTTCGGCGAGGGGGGTTCGGCCGGGACCAGGGAGACATTGAATGGGCGGAATTGGGGCATAGAATTGTGGCTGCTTCGGCGGGTTCGTCCGTTGTTACGGGATCTATTGATGGGGTCGAGATTAGGGTGTTAGTGGACACGGGGGCATCGGCAACTATTATATCGGACCTCATTTATGATATTCTCCCAGTCCAATGTCGTCCGCTGCTTCCAGTGGATGTGCCATTTTACGCCGCTAATGGGGGATCGTTGGGCATTATCGGTCAGATTAGGGCGTCCATTTGCATTGGAAATATCAAATTGTCGGGACCCGTTTTCGTTTCGTCTTCTTTGGCGGTTCCGTGTCTTTTGGGCACTGATTTTTTGGCTAAAATGCCCATTAAAATTCTTATCGATCAACGATGCATTGAACTGCCATCGGGTCGCCGGATTGCATTTTTGACGAGCCCTACTGACATTCGGACGGCGTGCGCTACGATACAGGCGGTGGCGACACAGACCGTGCATGTGCCCCCGGGTTCACAGATGTTGATTCCCCTCCGGTTGCGGAAACCATGGGTGAGGGAGGCTTCGGAACGAAGTATGCTTTTGTGTCCTTCTAACAAGGCTGTCGGGGGTCTTGATTTATCGGTGGCTCACACTTTGGTGCGGGCTGACAGGGATCCGTTTGTGATGGTTTTGAACGCGTGGTCGCGGCCAGCTGTCATTCCACAGGGCACCGTGCTGGCTCACGCGGCGCGGGTCCCTGTGGATGATGGGTTGGTTGCGCAGGTGGGCTCGAGCCCCGCGCGGAACGTTGAGCCAAGGGAAGACCTTGAGTGGGTCCATTCGCTATGCGCCGCCTCGGACGATTTGTCGGCGGCGCAGTTGGGTGCGCTGCGCGAGTTGCTCATAGAATTCTCTGATGTGTTCAGTAAACAGTATGACATTGGGTGCACGGATTTGTTGCACCACCACATTGAAACGGGCGATGCGGCGCCGGTCAAGCTAAATCCCTTCCGACTGAGTCCCGTGGAGAAGGAACATGTTCAGTCGGCTGTTAACGAAATGCTAGAAGCCGATATTATTTCGCCCTCCTCTAGCCCGTGGGGAGCGCCTATTGTGCTGGTTAAGAAGCAGGACGGGTCCCTGCGATTCTGCGTTGATTTCCGTCGCCTGAATAAGATCTCTGTGGCTGACGCGTATCCGCTCCCCAGGATGGATGAGTCCCTCGATGCATTGTCTGGTGCGCGATATTTTTCGACTCTTGATTTGTTATCGGGGTTTTGGCAGTTGCCGCTCGACGAAGAGTCGAAACCTAAGACAGCATTTCGGACTCCAGGGGGGCTGTTCCAGTTTAACCGGTTACCCATGGGACTTCACTCCTCTCCAGCGACGTTTCAGCGACTTATGGAGTTGGTTTTGTCGGGCTTGCAGTGGGATACATGCTTGATTTATATGGACGATGTCATTGTTTTCAGTAAAACGTTTGAAGAACACCTCCAGCGATTGAGAGGGGTGTTCTTGCGAATGCGATCGGCTAAGCTGAAATTTAAACCGGCCAAATGTCACCTCCTTCGGAAGTCGGTTAGATACTTGGGTCACATTGTCGATTCTTCGGGGATCTCCACCGATCCCGCGAAGACGGATTGTGTCGGTTCGTGGCCGACACCTACGTCCGTTTCCGACGTGCGTAGTTTCATCGGGTTTGCTTCTTATTATCGGCGGTTCGTTGAGCACTTCGCCACTATTGCAAAACCCTTGCACGCTCTAACGGCGAAGGGAGTGAAGTTCAAATGGGGACCGGAGGAGGAGGCCGCGTTTCGCTCCCTCCGGGACGCCTTGGTGGGTGCCCCACCCTTGTGTTATCCCGATTTTGCCAGTCCCTTTTTGCTGGACACGGATGCTAGCAACACGGGCATTGGGGGGGTGCTATCCCAAGTCGTTGGGGGTGTCGAAAGAGTTGTCGCCTACGGTAGTAGGGTGTTGTCTCCGGCGGAGCAGCGCTACTGTGTCACCCGTCGCGAGCTGCTTGCCATTGTTTTTTTTGTGCAGCAGTTTAGGCCATATCTTTATGGTCGTCACTTTACAGTCCGAACGGACCACGCGGCGCTACAGTATTCATTGAGGGTCGCCCAGCCCTCGGGCCAGTTGTCGCGTTGGTTGGAAGTCCTCCAGGACTATCAGTTTACGACTACGTACCGTAAAGGGTTGCGACACACGAATGCCGATTGCTTGTCGCGGTTGTTGCCTTGTGATGAATGCGCGTGTTTGTCGGGATCGGCGCGCTGTAAACCGACGCTTGCGGGGGAGATGGGGGCACTGGCTGCGACAGCGGGCGCACCGATCGGGGATGATTCCACTGCCTCTCAGGGTCGGGACTCGCTGCTCTCGCTGTCGCTCAGCGAATGGGGCCGCCTCCAGATGGCGGACAGCTCGCTGCTAGCATTGCGCCGCAAGGTTGGGGGTCCCGAGGGGGACCAGGAGCGTACCGGCTCCTATGTACTTGAGCGGGGCGTGTTATTGAAATGGGACAGTTTGTCCCGGCGGAACGCACTCGTGGTGCCTTCCGCTGTGAGGGGGAGGGTTGTCTTGGCGGCACACGAACGCCTCTTGCACTTGGGAGTTAACAAGACGCTTGCCCTGCTTCAGCGTGACTATTACTGGCCGGGAATGGGAAGTGATGTGGTGCATATTCTGAAGGGGTGCGTTGAGTGCGCCAGGCGTAAACCACCGGCCGTGGCAGCTAATCCACCGCTGCAATCTATTCAGGTCTCGCGTACCAACGAGCTCGTTGCACTCGATATTTTGGGGCCCTTCCCAGTCACGCCGAGAGGGAATAAATATTTGTTAGTGGGGGTCGAATACTTTACCCGATGGCCTATGGCGTGGCCTCTCGCTAACCAGTCGGCAGCGGCTGTGACGGATGCCTTCGTCCAGGGCTATGTCCTGGACAAGGGGGCTCCCGAACGCCTGCTGACCGACCAAGGTAAAAATTTTTCGAGTAAATTGTTGCAAGAGGTGTGCGATCTGTTGGGTACCAAGAAGGTGCGTACCTCCCCGTACCACCCGCAGACTGACGGGATGGTGGAGAGACTCCACAAAACCTTGACTTCCATGCTGTGCCAGCAGGTGTGCGAGGCACATGTAGATTGGGACCTGCAGGTCCCGGGAGTCCTTGCCGCGTATAGAATGGCCCCCCATGCAGCTACGGGGTTTTCCCCATTCTATTTGATGTACGGTCGGGAAGCTGACCCGCCAATAGAAACGCAACTTGGCCTGTCCGCTCCACGAACTAATTCTAATTTGGCAGAACATATTAAGTTTAATATTCACAAGCTGACAGAGGCGAGGGAGGCCGCGCGGCTTAATTCGCGGGCTCGCCAAATTGCTAATGAACGGTTGCGGGCACGGAAGGTGTCCATGCACGAATGGAAACCAGGTGACAGGGCCTGGCTGCATTGCCCTCAGGCACCCTTGGCTACGTCGCCTAAATTGTTGAGACCGTGGAGGGGACCCGTGGAGGTCGTGCGCGTTGCACGGCCCCAGTGCGTTCAGATAAAGTGGGGAAAGCGCCGGTGGTACGTTCACCCCTCCCGACTGAAACCGTTCTCGCCTCCATATGGCCTCCCCTTGTGTCGTGATGGCCGGGCGTGTGACGTGACCGGCGACCCAGAGGGGGAAATGTCTCTGCCTGATCCACACGTATTGTCGCCTGATCTGCTCCCAGGTGTCTCGGAACTGACAGCTGCCGATCACCGGCGGTCGGATCTCCGCGGCGGGGCCGGCCCTTTCAGGCCCGTTCCGCGCCGTCTGGAGCAGCCGGAACCGCCGGACGGTCGTCAGTGTCCCGCCCCATACGATGGACCAGCCAGACGGACTCGCGCCAGGTCGTGCTACTTTGCATGACCTGCCTCGTGAGGAGTCGGGGCAGTTGGAGCGCCTCGTCACTGCGTGTAGTCGCAGGGACGTGGGGCGCGTTCGTTTCGAATTTGCTCGTATCGTGTTATTGTTGACTTTTCGGGTTCATTGTCAATCTGTACATAGTTATTCTTGTTGTTGTTGTTGTTGTGTTATGTTACGGGGCACACTCGGGGGGTTACGGGGTTTTTTTTTTTGTTGGTTGTCGTTTTATCGTCGCGGTTGGTTGTTGTTAGCAGCCGGGCCGGCTGCGAGCTATGTGGGAGGGGGTGATGTAGTGGTGATACGCGCTGGGTGTATATGTCGTGTGCCAGCGCGTATGTACGGGTGTGTGTGTGGTGACGCGCGCTGACGGGGAGGAGCAGGCGTCAGTGCGCGGGTGGGGGTAGTGCTGCTGATTGGCTGTGTGCCGGTGACGCGCGCAGAGGGAGTGATCGGGTAGCAGCGCGGTGTGATTGGTCGGGGAGTGGAAACACGCGCTGAGCGGAACCGGATCGTAGGGATAGCGCGTGGGGATTGGGTAACTGAGGAGCGGTGCCGACGTTGAGGTCCGCATCCGCTCCGTCTCCCGGGAAGAAGGGGTATATAAGGTGATGCACAGAGGAGCAGGGGCAGAAGTGGAACCATCTAAGAATGAAGACGAAGGTGCAGAGATAGAGCCCGGAGAGGAGAGTAATGGAGAGTAGAAGAGAGTAATGTAGAGTGTGTAGCCAGCGAGATAGAACGGTCTACACGAGCTGAGTAATGTGTAGTGTGTAGCCAGCGAGATAGAACGGTCTACACGAGCTGAGTAATGTGTAGTGTGTAGCCAGCGAGAGAGAACGGTCTGCACGAGCCGAGTATGCATACGGTGTAGCCAGCGAGAGAGGAAGGTCTGCACGAGCCGAGTATGCATACGGTGTAGCCAGAGAGAGAGAGGCAAAGTCTACACGAGGCGAGTGGAGAGTGTAGCAGAGGCGCAGAGTCTACACGAGGCGAGAGAGGAGTGTAGCCGAGGCGCGGAGTCTACACGAGGCACAGAGAGCCGGCAGCACAGAATCCAGAGTCAAGAGAAGCGCATTGTGAAGAAGAGTGGCCACGCGTTGTATTGTTACAAGTCAAGATTTAATAAAAGAAGTGTGTTCCCGTCAAGGAGTTTCCTGCCGTCATTTTCCAATACTTCATATGTAAGATCACTTCTTGACATGCCCCGTATATTCCCGAGGGCACTAGCGTTGACCCGTTTTACCACTTTCAAGAACCTGGCGGCTTCAATTTAACCGCTCTATAAATAGTCTCCACTGTACAGCGTGGGGGCAGGGATTTCATGCCATGTGGTTAGTCAACACATATGGCTGCCACCTATGAGTCAGATGATTGTCTGCCACCATTAAGCAATTGGTAATTAAATATTTAAAAAAATTCCCTAAACAGTGTAAAATTTTGGAAAAATGTTTTCACGAAAATCAATTGTCACGCACAACGAGTCTGTGTGCAAAATGTCAGCTCGATTGGATCACGGGAAGTGGGTTAAAAAACGACAGAAAGATTTGCACGGTCGTAAGCGCGCAAGCAAGCAAGCACGCAAGCACGCAAGCAAGTGAACTTAATATAAAGGATTTAAAAATCACCACGGGGGAGACAAAGGCCACCCGCTCCCTAGCGTGCCACGCCTGCCTTCATAGGGTGCTCTGCTCGCTAAACGAGCACTTGCCCTTACAGTCTGTCGAAGGCTGCGGAGTTTGGTGGTACATGTTGATCACGTTGTTTATTGTGAAAATTCGGTCACAGTTCCTATGATCACTGTTTCATTGCTTTTACGGCTTTATTTTGGTGATTTTCGAAAAGTTTTTTGGTGTGGCCATGTATGTTTGTTGTAGTACAGAGTTAGACTGATGGCCTTAATCTACGTTGTCTTGTGGTTGTTGTTGTTGTTTGACTTGCATCCCACTGGGATTTTTGCACACAGCGTTGGTGTACGGTGCTTTTTCTGCAATATTTTGCTGTCTTTTCTTGGATTTTCTGTTTGCGCACAGTCACTTTAAGATGTTTTCTTGTTCATGTTTTTTTGTTTGTTGCGGTTGCACCCGATTCAAGAGCCGAATGGCTCACAGGGCTACACCTAATACATGAACTTTGATCTGCGGGATCTTTGTCTTTGTTTGCACGTGTGCGCCGCGGGTAGGCCTGGGGCACTCGGAGTGAGCGGCCCTCACCTGGGTGGATGAACTAGATAGAAGGGAGGGGGGGGGCTCTCACCTGGATGAGAGGCTTTCCTCACCTGGGCGGATGAACTAGATGGAAGGGGGGGGGGGCTCTCACCTGGATGAGAGGCTTTCCTCACCTGGGCGGATGAACTAGATGGAAGGGAGGGGGGGGGCTCTCACCTGGATGAGAGGCTTTCCTCACCTGGGCGGATGAACTAGATGGAAGGGAGGGGGGGGGGCTCTCACCTGGATGAGAGGCTTTCCTCACCTGGGCGGATGAACTAGATGGAAGGGAGGGGGGGGGCTCTCACCTGGATGAGAGGCTTTCCTCACCTGGGTGGATGAACTAGATAGAAGGGAGGGGGGGGGCTCTCACCTGGATGAGAGGCTTTCCTCACCTGGGCGGATGAACTAGATGGAAGGGAGGGGGGGGGCTCTCACCTGGATGAGAGGCTTTCCTCACCTGGGCGGATGAACTAGATGGAAGGGAGGGGCTCTCACCTGGATGAGAGGCTTTCCTCACCTGGGCGGATGAACTGAATGGAAGGGGCGGGGAAGCTCTCACCTGGATGAGAGGCTTTCCTCACCTGGGCGGATGAACTGAATGGAAGGGGCGGGGAAGCTCTCACCTGGATGAGAGGCTTTCCTCACCTGGGCGGATGCACTGAATGGAAGGGGGTGGGAAGCTCTCACCTGGATGAGAGGCTTTCCTCACCTGGGCGATGAACTGAATGATCTTCACGAAGATGTTGAGGGGCGTGTCTCTCGGCACGACGCTCCGTGACCCCTTCGGGAAGAGGGCGCTGACGATGCTGCTCAGGCGGCTGCAAGGCGACAGGCGCAAAGACAAAGATCCCCCGTGTAGCCTTCAACAGACTGGAGGGGCAAGTGCTGTTAGCGAGTAGCACCCTATGAAGGCCGGCACGGCGCACGAGGGGGTCAGTGGGTGGCCAGCACCACGCCCGGCCGCCTTTGTCTCGCCAGGTGCGATGTTTACACGTCGCACAAGGTAGTCATTAGAGGCTGAGTCGACCTAGGGGAGCCCCGGTTAAGATATTCACCGCTGATCGTGAGCGGGAATCGAATTCGGGTCGCCGGGTTCATTGCACAACATTCTTACCGCTGCACCACCGCTCCCCACATACATCTACATACACAATCATGACACTGATTCTGATTTGTAATGTGTGTGTTACCCTCTGTGTGGCCCTTACCGCTGTGTGACCTTACCTCTGTGTGTAACCCTTACTCTGTGTGACCCTTACCTTTGTGTGTCCCTTACCTGTGTGTGTGTGTATCCTACCTGTGTGTGTGTGTCCCATACCTGTGTGTGTGTGACCCTTACCTGTGTGTGTGTGTCCCCTACCTGTGTGAGTGTGTCCCTTACCTGTGTGTGTGTGTCCCCTACCTCTGTGTGTGTCCCATACCTGTGTGTGTGTGTAAAACCCTTACCTGTGTGTGTCCCCTACCTGTGTGTGTGTGTGTGACATTTACCTCTGTGTGTGTGTGACCCTTACCTGTGTGTGTAACCCTTACCTGTGTGTGTGTCCCATACCTGTGCGTGTCCCCTACCTGTGTGTCTGACATTTACCTGTGTGTGTGTGTCCCCTACCTGTGTGTGTGTGACCCTTACCTGTGTGTGTCCTACCTGTGTGTGTGTCCCATACCTGTGTGTGTGTGTCCTACCTGTGTGAGTGTGTGTGTGTGACCCTTACCTCTGCGTGGCAGTGTTGCTCTCGCACTTGATGCGGATCATGTAGACCCAGAGCAGTCGGTACAGAGACTCCAGCGCCACGCGGGACATCTTGGGGTCCTTGTTCTGCTCACACGCAAAACATCATCGACGTCGTCATCGTCGCACTTGATACAGCAATCGTGCTGTGACGATTATCTGAAAGAGAAATTTCTCTTACTTGATACAGCAATCGTGCTGTGACGGTTCCACCTGAAGACGGAAGCTTGTGTTGCCTCCGAAACGTCGTGATTTCTATTTTATTTCCATTATTACTTTTATTAATGATACAGCTATCGTGCTGTGACGGTTCCACCTGAAGACGGAAGCTTGTGTTGCCTCCGAAACGTCGTGATTTTTATTTTATTTTTATTTTACTTTTATTAATTTAATTTTTGTTACCTACGTGACTTTACCGAAAAAAACCTAAGAATATGACGTCATCATCATGGTCAGCCTCGATCCATCCGCTGCTGGATTAAAGCCCACTCACCAAGCCCTTACGACAGGACGATCCATGTAGCACGAACCGCTCCCTCCTTGCTACACCGGGGAACCCGCTACGGATCTACGTGTGAGTCTATGGGTCTCCGTGTAAGTCTATGGGTCTCTGTGTGAGTCTATGGGTCTCTGTGTGAGTCTATGGGTCTCAGTGTGAGTCTATGGGTCTCTGTGTGAGTCTATGGGTCTCCGTGTGAGTCTATGGGTCTCCGTGTAAGTTTATGGGTCTCAGTGTGAGTCTATGGGTCTCTGTGTGAGTCTGTGGGTCTCCGTGTGAGTCTGTGGGTCTCTGTGTGAGTCTATGGGTCTCTGTGTGAGTCTATGGGTCTCTGTGTGAGTCTATGGGTCTCAGTGTGAGTCTATGGGTCTCCGTGTGAGTCTATGGGTCTCTGTGTGAGTCCATGGGTCTCTGTGTGAGTCCATGGGTCTCTGTGTGAGTCCATGGGTCTCCGTGTGAGTCTATGGGTCTCTGTCTGGCTGCCTCCCGGCGTGCCCCGCGCCGAGGCGTTACCTTGAGGTGCGACAGACAGCTGGCCAGGAAGATGTGCCAGTTGTTGAGAAAGAAGGCCTTCTGACTGACGCACAGGAGGCACGTGACCAGCGGAAAGAGAGCCTGCAACAGAAACACGCACGAGACAAAGATCGCCGGTTAGAAGCCGTACACACGGTGCTGTTGTTAGCAAGCGCCTATTGGACTTTTTTATTTTACCAGAAGCGAACTGGCCATCACGAATGATAGCTCAAGCAAGTCAATTGTCACATTGATATTTATAGCAAGGCGCATAGCCTAAATGCATGTTGATTCTAAATGTGGAGGGTAAAAACTTGCAGGACCCAGAGAAAAATTCACGCGACCACGGGGAGAGAGAGAGAGACACACAAACTTCAAATAAACAGCAGGTGTCAGGGTCGGAATTGAAACCATGACCTCCTGTAGACCAGGCGAAGTAGTTAACATCTCACCACGGAGAGAGAGAGACACGCAAACTCTAAATATACAGCAGCAGGCGTCAGGGTCAGAATCGAACCCACGACCTCCTGTAGACCAGGCGAGGTAGTTAACATCTCCTAGCCACCGTGATGATGATGATGAGAAAGAGAGACACACAGACTCCAAATATACAGCAGGCGTCAGGGTCGGGATCGAACCCACGACCTCCCGCATACCGGGCGAGGTAGTTAACATCTCATCACCGCCGCAGCCCACAGACACACATCAACCAATCTTTTCAGATCAGTCGATTTCTCCCTTCCTTATCTTTGCCTCGTAACAATTTTTTTTAAAAATACAAATATGATTATTATTATTTAATATATTATTTTTTAGTTTTAACTTTTTCTTTTCTACTTTTTTTTTACTCTACCCTGACAACCCGGGAGACTCACCAGCGAGTGTTTCTTGCGCGAGGACATGTCGAACGTCGTCTGGTACAGCACGTCCACAAAGTTCTTCAGGCATGGCACGTTGACCTCGTTTTTCACGGCCTGCGAACGGTTACACACACACACACCCCCACCCACCCCTCGGATCGATAAATCAATCGATAAAAGTTGATTTCGCCCTCAATAAAGTGGGCATCTTTCGATTTCAAGCTTTCGTGACTGCAGGGATTCATCTTCTTGGTTCTTTCGGTAAAGTCACGTAGAAGGGAAATAATAAAATAATAAAACATAATAAAATACAATTCTCACGACGTTCCGCCACAACGCAAGCAGCCGTCCTCAGGTGAAGAACAGGTCCATCGGAAAGACATTCGGACGCTGTCTTTCCGACAGACCTGTTCTTCACCCGAGGACGGCTGCTTGCGTTGTGGCTGAAACGTCGTGAGAATTGTATTTTATTATGTTTTATTTTTATTATTTTATTATTTCCCTTCTAAGTGACTTTACCAAGAAGTTGCTTTAGTATATAAAATAACTAAATAATGAGTAAAGAAACGGGTTTTCTTCATTCATTTTAGATCACGTGGCAAGGTAAGTCTGAACAGTGCGTCACACAGGGACGGCTACCACTGAAACTAAACTATTTTTTATTTCACCAGGACCAGGTAAGGCCCACTGATATTTTTCAGAAGCGACTTGGCCATAAACGATAGCTCAACGAAGTGGCCGACTTATTGCGTGGACATTTATTGCAGTCAAATACTCGAAACGCACATTGATTCGAAATATGGAGGGAAAAACCGGAAGACTCGGAGAACTATCCACACGACCATGGAGAAAAACACGAAACTCAAAATATACAGCAGGTGTCAGGGTCGGGATCGAACCCACGACCTCATGTATAACGGGCGAGGTAGTTAACATCTCCTAGCCACCGTGGTGACAGAATAATGCCCCATCGCAGGTCGCGTGCCGAGTCACCGTGCGTCACACGGGGACGGCTGCCGCTGGGGGTGCCCCCTGGCTAGACAACACAGCAAACATCACCCCCCTACTGGCAGACTGATGCCCCGTCGCAGGCTACGCGGCGGGTGCCATACACCCCCTCTGCCGTGTCGTGCGGTTCTCGTGTCTCGTTGCGGTGAGCAGCAGCAGCACACTCACAGCAGCCACCGGCACCAGGATCTCGACGAAGATGCCGGCCAGGGCGTGCTTGATGTCCTTGTCTTTGACCTCCAGGAAATACTGAGCGCACTCCTGCATCGGCGCCGCACACACGCACGCACACAGGCACGTCGCACGCTTGCGCCGGGCTAGGTGCACTTTGGTTTTTACGCTTTAGCAGAACCTCGTGTGTTGAAGCGTGAAACCACAACATTTACAATTTGTAAATGTTGTGGTTTCACGCTACACTGCCGCTCCGCACGCATACGCGCGCGCGCACGCACACGCGCGCACGCACGCACACGCATGCACGCACACACACACGCACGCACACACACACACACGCGCACACACACACGCGCACACACACACGCACGCACACACACGCGCACACACACGCACACACACGCACACACACGCACACACACACACGCACGCACACACACACGCACACACACGCAGACACGCACACACACGCACACACACACGCACGCACGCACACACACACTCACACGCGCACACACACGCACGCACACACACACACGCACGCACACACACACATGCACACACACGCACGCACACGCACACACACACGTGCCTGCAGAAACTGGAATGAGGCCTCGAACTCCTCCACGGGGTACATCTTGACGCGGAAGAACTTGATGCCCATGATGAGGCTGATGATGCACTGCGACACCTGTGGGGTAGGCTCCTTTTGGCGCAGCTCTTTCAGCTCCGTCACGAACTTCTTGCGTACCGTGTGGAACCTGCGGGTGCAAGGTTGGGGGTGGGTGGGCGGGTTCGGTGGGGGGGTGGTGGGGGGATGGTGGGGGGGTGGAGCAACCGGGGGTTCACTTGCATCCCACTGGGATTTTTGTACACAGTGTTGGTGTACGGTGCTTTTTCTGCAATATTTTGCTGTCTTGTCTTGGATTTTCTGTTTGCACATAGTCACTTTAAGATGTTTTCTTGGTCATGTTTTTGTTTTTTTGTTTGTTGCGGTTGCACCCGATTCAAGAGCCGAATGGCTCACAGGGCTAGACCTTTTTTTCGATTTAAAGCTTTCGTGACTGCAGGGATTCATCTTCTTGGTTCTTTCGGTAAAGTCACGTAAAATGGAAATATTAAAATAATAAAATAAAATATTTTAAATCATTCTTTTATGTTTTCTTTTATTATTTTATTATTTCCATAATAAAATAAAGCATTATAAAATAAAATGTTTATTATGTTTTATTTAATTATTTAATTATTTCCATTCTACGTGACTTTACCGAAAGAACCAAGAAGAAGAGGGCTCTATACCTAATAATTGAAACTTGAAATGAAACTTGAAACTTGAAACCAGCAAACGCGAGTAGGAAACGGGCCAGCCCGTTGATAAGATACAACTGGATGAGTAAATTTTCTGACTGACGTGAACGTGACTTGGCCGCCGCTACCAAACCCAACACCGCGTCAACAACACACGAGACAGAATCTCGTGAAAACGAGAGGAGGCGGTCTTGTGTCCGTTTAATTTTTTCGTCACTTCGATTCTCCGCAAGGACGGGCGACGCAAGTGATCATTTTGAGCGGCGCGTTTTTGAGTCGCACTTTCGCCATCGGACCGTTGACGCATATCTGGAAGAGGTTGGGGTGGGGGGGGGTGGGGGGTTGGGGAGCACCTTGCGGATAAACATCTGGCGGAACGAGCAACACGAGTTGAAAACACGGCCCGAACGTTCATAAGATACACGTCACGGGGACACTTGCAATAACAATAATGATGATGATCTCAACTGATGTGCCACACAGAAGTTGCAAGTTCTCAAAGGGAGAGAACAACTCAGAGGCGCATGGAGCTGGAAGCTAAACTAAACTATTTTTTATTTTACCAGCTAAGGCCCACTGGCCACAAACGATAGCTCGACGAAGTGGCTCATCATCATCATCATCGCGTGGGGATTTGTAGCAGCGGGCAAATACTCTTAAACGCGTGACGTCGGTTCTAAATGTGGAGGGGAAAAACCGGAGGACCCGGAGAAAAATCCACGCGACCACGGGGAGAGAGACACGCAAACTCCAAATATACAGCAGCGGGCGTCATGGTCGGGTTGGAACCCACGACCTCCTGTATTACCAGTGCGAGGTAGTTACAGTGAGGGAAAAAAGTATTTGATCCCCTGCTGATTTTCTACGTTTGCCCACTGACAAAGAAATGATCAGTCTATAATTTTAATGGCAGGTTTATTTGAACAGTGAGAGACAGAATAACAACAACAAAATCCAGAAAAAGCATGTCAAAAATGTTATAAATTGATTTGCATTTTAATGAGGGAAATAAGTATTTGACCCCTCTGCAAAACATGACTTAGAACTTGGTGGCAAAACCCTTGTTGGCAATCACAGAGGTCAGACGATTCTTGTAGTTGGCCACCAGGTTTGCACGCATCTCAGGAGGGATTTTGTCCCACTCCTCTTTGCAGATCTTCTCCAAGTCACTAAGGTTTCGAGGCTGACGTTTGGCAACTCGAACCTTCAGCTCCCTCCACAGATTTTCTATGAGATTAAGGTCTGGAGACTGGCTAGGCCACTCCAGGACCTTAATGTGCTTCTTCTTGAGCCACTCCTTTGTTGCCTTGGCCGTGTGTTTTGGGTCATTGTCATGCTGGAATACCCATCCTCACTGTAACATCTCGCCACGGAGAACCACAGACCATCGGGAAGGCATCAGCCATGTGGCAAGCCGGCGCTACTAACAATGTGTCCAAGTTTATATTCTTAGGTTTTGTCGGTAAAGTCACGTAGGTAAAAACATTAAAAAGTAAAATAAAATAAAAAATAAAAATCACGACGTTTCGGAGGCAACACAAGCCTCCGTCTTCAGGTGGTACCGTCACAGCCACGACAGCTGTATCAAGTAAATGAGAGATTGCAGGAGTTACCACTGCGTTTATATAATGGTTGGAGAAGGTGGTGGGGCAAGGGCCGCATACTTATTATTAATATGGTAAGGTGAGGTTTGAGACTAAGAACAGACTGCATAACAAAGGCTGAGCCTTTGTTATGGAGAGGTGCGGTTTGTGACTCAACCTGTAACAAGAAGGCCACCACTAAAAAAACCTAAGAATATGAATCATTGCAGTCACGAAAGCTTCAAATATAGAATGTGTCCAAGCACTGCGGGTCCTCTGTATATGAAGGCGTTTTCGGCCAATGAATGAGTTCGTACGTGGGAGGAAACCGAAGCACCAGGAGAAAACCCCCACGTGCGAGGGAGCAACGCTCTATCCCACGCAAAAACGAAACATGCGGAGCCCAGAAAGAAATTAACTTTAAACTTGACAATGATGATGATGATGATGACGACAGGCGAATGGGGCGATGGTCACTCACTTGGACTGTGCCAGCACTCCGATGACAGAGACACGACAGAGACACGCAGAGATACACACAGAGAGACACGCAGAGAGACACAGACACACAGAGACACAGACGGACAGAGACACGCAGAGATACACACACAGAGAAACACGCAGAGAGACACAGACACACACAGACAGACACAGACAGAGACACACAGATACAATAACAACAACCACCATTCGCCACTAAGTAACCACTATCACCAACATCATCACCACTACCATCATCACCATGGTCACTCACTTGGACTGTGCCAGCACTCCGATGACCTCTGCATAAAGGTCAGCGATGATGTGCATGTTGCCGATGTTGGGACCCGAATACCTGGGAAGGAGAGAGACGCACACGCACACACACACGCCACCTGTGTGAGTGCAGGACAACACTCACCTACGGAGAATAGAACTTCGCACTGCCCCATTCATTGGCTACCACATTCTGATGAGCTCCCCCCCCCCCCTCCTCCCCCCCTCAACTTGCTTTTAAGGGATTACATCTTGAATCATTGCCTCACTTGATGCAGCTAATCCGGCTGTGACGGTCCCACCTGATGACGGAGACTTGTGTTGCCTCCGAAACGTCGTGATTTTTTATTTTATTTTATTTTTATTAATTTTGATGTTTTACCTACGTGACTTTACCGAAAAAACCTAAGAATATGAAGTGGGTGGGTTTGGATGGTGGGTGGGGCTTGGGTTGGTGCGTTTCCGAGATCCGGTGGCGAACGGCACACCCATCCACCCACCCTGCCCACGGGAAAGAGGTTCGAATACTCACCCTTCCCGGTATTTGAAGTGCTTGAAAGCCAAGTTGACAACTTCATGCACCATTGAGTCCGGCACGGGATGCACTGGAATCTGTAAAATCAAGACACCACGATGCCACCACCACCACCGCCATCGCCGCCATCGCCGCCACCGCCGCCACCACCTCATCGGTCAAAGCTCTCTCCCCACCGCCAGATCTTACAGCTGCTGCACAGGAGACACGCGCAATGAGCACCAAGATCTGCCTCTGACAAAGTCTCCCACCGTCTTGGTTCTTTCGGTAAAGTCATCACGTAGAAGGGAAATAATAAAATAAAAAAAATAAAACATAATAAAATAATTCTCACGACGTTTCGGCCACAACGCAAGCAGCCGTCCTCAGGTGAAGAACAAGTCTGTCGGAAAGACAGCGTCTGAATGAATGAAAAATATTAAATAAATGGGTTCATTCAGACGCTGTTTTCCCGACAGACCTGTTCTTCACCTGAGGACGGTTGCTTGCGTTGTGGCCGAAACGTCGTGAGAATTATTTTATTATGTTTTATTTTTTTTATTTGATTATTTCCCTTCTACGTGACTTTACCGAAAGAACCAAGAAGATGAATCCCTGCAGTCACGGAAGAAGCTTTAAATCGAAAGTCTCCCACCGTCTGGCCTTGAGCTCACAGGGAGCTCCATAATCGTACAGCAGCCCACAGACCTCCGCACAGAAGCTGCGAAGGTTATACCAGAGACACATAGGCTCGCGCCGAGTGGCACACTCACGCGGAGAGCCACAGACTCACGCGGAGACCCGTAGACTCACACAGCGACCCCACGGACTCATACACAGAGCCACAGACTTACACAGAGACACATAGGCTCGCGCCAAGAGGCACGTAAACATCGCCAACGGGGAGAACAACGGCGGCTGTGGGTGGTGCTCGCCACCCCGAGTTCCACCAAACTCCTCCATCGAGCTCCGCCGAGCTGCTCCATGGAGCTCCACCACTGAGCTCCATCAAGCTCCACCACCAAGCTTCACCAAGCTCCAACCAAACTCCTCCTCTGAGCTCCGCCGAGCTGCTCCATGGAGCTCCACCACTGAGCTCCATCAAGCTCCACCGAGCTTCCCCGAGCTCCACAACCGAGTTTCCCCAAGCTCCACCACTGAGCTCCACCACTGAGCTCCACCAAGCTCCACCACCAAGCTCCACCACTGAGCTCCATCAAGCTCCACCACCAAGCTCCACCACTGAGCTCCACCACTGAGCTCCACCACTGAGCTCCACCACGGAGCTCCACCACTGAGCTCCACCACTGAGCTCCACAAAGCTCCACCGAGCTATCCCAAGCTCCACAACCGAGTTTCCCCAAGCTCCACCGAGCTGCTCCACCACTGAGCTCCACCACTGAGCTATCCCAAGCTCCACCACGGAGCTCCACCACCGAGCTCCACCACTGAGCTCCACCACTGAGCTCCTCCACGGAGCTCCACCGATGCCCCTTGGAGCTCCCGCGCGCCGAGCGTCTCACCTGCTTGAGGACCTCGATGAGAGCCAGGCAGAAGATGAAGTCGATGGCCAGGTCCCTCCGCTCGAAGAGGAAGTCTCTGTCCCGGTGCTGCTCGTCCCTGAACACCAAAAATACAAAACGCCAACGGCGGAGATGAGACCGGGGGGGGAGGGGGGGTGGTGAAAATGGGGCGGGGGGCACCCACCCCCTCGTGTGCCATGCCGGCCTGCACAGTTGCTGAAAGGGCACTTGCCCCATCAGTCCGTTAAGGCTACACACGGGTGGACCACAGGGGGTCACAGGACAGACCACCGGGTGTTATGGGTAGACTGACTGAGATGACTTTCAGATGCACCAACTTTCGCACACTAAGACAAAGATCGTGCGTGTGGCCACCCGTACGTGTGTGTGTGTGTGCGTGTGCATGCGCGTGTCCGTCCGTGTGTGTGTGCATGCGCGTGTCCGTCCGTGTGTGTGTGCATGCGCGTGTCCGTCCGTGTGTGTGTGCGTGTGCATGCGCATGTCCGTCCGTGTGTGTGTGCATGCACGTGTGCGTCCGTGTGTGTGTGTGTGCGTGTGTCCATCCGTGTCTGTGCGTGCGTGTGGCCACCCGTACGTGTGTGTGTGTGCGTGTGCATGCGCGTGTCCGTCCGTGTGTGTGTGCGTGTGCATGCGTGTGTCCGTCCGTGTGTGTGTGCGTGTGTCCATCCGTGTCTGTGCGTGCGTGGCCACCCGTACGTGTGTGTGCATGCGTGCATGCGTGCGTGCGTCCGTGTGTGCGTGCGTGCGTGCGTGTGGCCACCAGTACGTGTGTGTGTGCGCGTGTGCATGCGTGTGTCCGTCCGTGTGTGCGTGCGTGTGTCCGTGCGTGCGTGTGTGCGTGCGTGCGCTCGTCCCCACCCTTTGGACTTGGTGCTGGAGCGTGGGCGGTACTCGTGAGACTCGTCGTCCACGCCGTTCTGCCGCTTGAACCAGTCGATGAGCGTGCGCAGCAGGGAGGGCAGGCAGTACTCAGCGACGGCGCTCATGGCGCTCAGCAGCTGAGAGCAAGAGACAAAGAGGGATCCCCCGCCCCGTGAAGCCTTAGCAGGCTCATGGTGGCACGCTTGGCTACGTACGGAGCTAAAGAAGTTCAACATCGCTACAACAAAGACGTAGACAATGATTCCCCCGTGAAGCCTTAGCAGGCTCATGGTGGCACGGCAGAGGTCGCAACCGGGTACCCGATACCCGCACCCTACCCGATACCCGGCTACCCGTACCCGATACCCGTACCCTACCCTATACCCGGCTACCCTACCCGATACCCGTACCCTACCCGATACCCGTACCCTACCCGATACCCGGCTACCCGTACCCGATACCCGTACCCTACCCTATACCCGAACCCTACCCGATACCCGTACCCTACCCGATACCCGTACCCTACCCGATACCCGTACCCATATCCGATACCCGTACCCTACCCGATACCCGTACCCTACCCGATACCCGTACCCTACCCGATACCCGTACCCATACCCTATACCCGTACCCTACCCGATACCCGTACACTACCCTATACCCGTACCCTACCCGATACCCTACCCTATACCCGTACCCTACCCGATACCCGTACCCTACCCGATACCCGTACCCTACCCGATACCCGTACCCTACCCTATACCCGTACCCTACCCGATACCCGTACCCTACCCGATACCCATACCCGATACCCGTACCCTACCCGATACCCGTACCCTACCCGATACCCGATACCCGTACCCAATACCCGTACCCTACCCGAAACCCGGCTACCCGTACCCAATACCCGTACCCTACCCGATACCCGTACCCTACCCGATACCCGTACCCTACCCAATACCCGTACCCTACCCGAAACCCGGCTATCCGTACCCAATACCCGTACCCTACCCAATACCCGTACCCTACCCGATACCCGTACCCTACCCGATACCCGTACCCTACCCGATACCCGTACCCTACCCGATACCCGGCTATCCGTACCCGGCCGGGTACCCGTTTGCGACCCTGGTGCGGCCGGGTACGGGTACGGGTAAGGAAACAAAACCCGTTTGCGACCTCTGTGGCACGGCTGGCTCCGTACGGTGCTAAACAAGTTCAACATCGCTACAACAAAGACTCATCTTCTCGGTTCTTTTGGTAAAGTCACGTAGAATGGAAATAATAAAATAGACCTGGTCTTCACCTGAGGACGGCTGCTTGCGTTGTGGCCGAAACGTCGTGAGAATTATTTTATTATGTTTTATTTTTTATTATTTTATTATTTCCATTCTACGTGACTTTACCGAAAGAACCAAGAAGATGAATCCCCGCAGTCACGAAAGAAGCTTTAAATCGAAAAATACAACAAAGGCGTAGACAATGATTCCCCCGTGTAGCCTGTAACAGACTGTTGGGGCAAGCCAAGCAGCACCTACGAAGGCCGGCACGGCGCACGAGGGGGTGGGGGTGGCCAACACCACACCCGGCCGCCTTTATCTCCCCGGTGGCGATGTTCACACACCGCACCGGGTACTCGTTTGAGGCCGAGTCGACCTAGGGGAGACCCAGAACCGATTCAGATAATCGTCACTTTATTAATGCTAACCCTACTCCCTCCCTTTGATGCTGCTAATCCTGCATAATGCACGGACATATTATGACTTTGAAACCCCCCGCACCACCTCCTACGCATTCCACAAGTAGTGACTAATCCCATATCTGCATTTCCCATAAATATGCTAAATTCCTCTTGATATGCAAATTCCTTTGTCAAGGCGCTCTTCCCCCTCCAACCCAGCAGCTTAAATATACGCTGCCAAGCCTGGTGGTGTTTCATTCAGACGCTGTCTTTCCGACAGACCTGTTCTTCACCTGAGGACGGCTGCTTGCGTTGTAGCCGAAACGTCGTGAGAATTGTATTTTATTATGTTTTATTTTTATTATTTTATTATTTCCCTTCTACGTGACTTTACCGAAAGAACCAAGAAGATGAATCCCTGCAGTCACGAAAGCTTTAAATCGAAATGTTATTATGTTTTATTTTTATTATTTTATTATGTTTTATTTTTATTGTTTTATTATTTCCCTTCTACGTGACTTTACCGAAAGAACCAAGAAGATGATCGTCACTGTTGGTGGCCTTGAGCGGGAATCGAACTCGGGTCGCCGGGTTCGTAACACGGCGCGCTGACGGCTGCACCACCGCTCCCCCACAACAATAACGGGACACAAAGACAAAGATCCCCATGCCGCCTTAACGGACTGCTGGGGCAAGTGCTGTTAGCGAGCAGCACCTATGAAGGCCGGAAAAGCACGCTGGCACACACACAGACACGAACACACAGACACACGCAACACGCATGGACGAAGAAAACTAGGAGGCAACCCAATGTGTAGCCTTTGATCCTGCTGCTGCCCATGCTGATGATGACGCTGCTGATGATGACGCTGCTGATGATGATGGCGGTGCTGCCCATGCTGATGACAGCACTGCTGGTGATGGCGACGCTGCTGGTGATGGCGGTGCTGATGATGATGACGCTGCTGATGACGCTGCTGATGATGATGACACTGATGATGATGACGCTGCTGATGACGACACTGCTGATGATGATGACGCTGCTGATGATGACGCTGATGATGATGACGCTGATGATGATGATGATGATGCTGATGGTGATGCTGCTGCTGATGATGACGCTGCTGATGACGACGCTGCTGATGATGATGACACTGCTGATGATGACGCTGCTGATGATGATGACACTGATGATGATGCTGATGATGATGGCGCTGCTGATGATGCTGCTGATGATGACGCTGTTGGTGATGGCGGTGCTGATAATGACGACACTGCTGATGACGCTGCTGATGATGGCGGTGCTGGTGATGATGGCGCTGCTGATGATGATGACACTGCTGATGACGCTGCTGATGATGATGCTGCTGGTGATGACGGTGCTGCTGATGATGCTGCTGATGATGACGCTGCTGGTGATGACGGCGCTGCTGATGACGCTGCTGGTGATGACGCTGTTGGTGATGGCGGTGCTGATGATGATGACGCTGCTGATGACGACGCTGCTGATGATGACGGTGCTGGTGATGGCGGTGCTGGTGATGGCGGCGCTGCTGATGATGCTGCTGATGATGACGACACTGCTGATGATGACACTGCTGATGACGACGCTACTGATGACGATGACGCTGCTGCTGATGATGAAGCTGCTGATAATGCTGCTGTTGCTGATGCCGATGAAACCAATGCCGATGACACCGATGCTGCTGACGATGATGACGATGATGACGATGACGACGCCGCCAAAGCTGCGTGAAGATGACGAACACCAACCTGATCGAACTGTAGGTCTTCTCCTCTCTGCAGCGACTTTGACAGCAGCCTCTCCTGCACGCGGATAACAGACAGCGGGGTAAGGCACAACCACGTTGCCACATTACAGATCATACCCTGCCCCGCACGCTTTGATCCAACGCATGTCTCAGCTCCTAGCGGTTAACACATCGAGTGAAATTTTACCGGAACACGGGGGGGGGGGTGATGTTTCGGCCAAAGAGTGGTTAGCGAGGTATGGTGCGAAAGAGGTTCAACGTGCATACGTACACAGAGACACACAGACACCCACAGAGACCCACGGAGACCTACAAATTAGGATGGTTGGCTACGTACATACATAGTCTCCCGCGAAGACCCATAGACTCACACAGAGACCCATAGACTCACAGAGAGACCCATAGACTCACAAAGAGACCCATAGACTCACACAGAGACCTATAGACTCACACAGAAACCCACAGACTCACACAGAAACCCATAGACTCCCACAGAGACCCATAGACTCCCACAGAGACCCACAGACTCACACAGAAACCCATAGACTCACACAGAGACCTATAAACTCACACAGAAACCCACAGACTCACACAGAAACCCATAGACTCCCACAGAGACCCACAAACTCACACAGAGACCCATAGACTCACAGAGAGACCCATAGACTCACAAAGAGACCCATAGACTCACAAAGAGACGCATAGACTCACACAGAAACCCATAGACTCACACATAGACCCATAGACTCACAGAAACCCACAGACTCACACAGAAACCCACAGACTCACACAGAAACCCACAGACTCACACAGAAACCCACAGCCTCACACAGAAACTCATAGACTCACACAGAAACCCACAGACTCGCACAGAGACCCACAGACTCAGAGACGCACAGTTTGTTTTCCCCCCCGCACCTTCTATTAGCACGGTTGTCTAGGTATGGTGCGAAAGAAGTTCAACACACGTACTGACCATTGTACTCGGCCATATGACGCTGATCACAGTCAGAGCGATACAAAGATAGAGAAATATCGATCTCAAGATATCCATCTCGAGAGAAATATCTCATAGGCGCTGACATGGAGATAGTTCGAGGGAGATTGATCTCATTAGGCGGTGGCACGGAAATAGCTGAAGGGATACAAAGACTCATCTTCTTGGTTCTTTCGATAAAGTCACGTAGAAGGGAAGTAATAAAATAATAAAAATAAAACATAATAAAATAATTCATTAATAAGGGAAATAATCAAATAATAAAAATAAACATAATAAAATAATTCTCACGACGTTTCGGCCACAACGCAAGCAGCCGTCCTCAGGTGAAGAACAGGTCTGTCGGAAAGACAGCGTCAGAATGAACCCATTTATTTAATATTTTTCATTTATTCAGACGCTGTCTTCTCAACATACCTGATCTTCACCTGAGGACGGCTGCTTGCGTTGTGGCCGAAACGTCGTGAGAATTATTTTATTATGTTAAAATTTTATTATTTTATTATTTCCCTTCTAAAAAATTATTTTATTATGTTTTATTATTATTATTTTATTATTTCCCTTCTACGTGACTTTACCGAAAGAACCAAGAAGATGAATCCCCGCAGTCACGAAAGAAGCTTTAAATCGAAAGGATACAAAGGCTGTCGCACTCGCCATAGGCGAGGCAATGATGGCGCTGATCGTGGCCAGATTGATACATCTAACTCAGTGCAGGTCCTCATAAAGCTGTGTAACAAAACACGTTTTTGTTTTGTTCCTGGGTAGTAAGTGTTATTTCCTAATTGCTTATGCCTCAAAAGTACAGAAAGTGTCCATTATTATAACCCACAAACGTTGAATTTCGATTTAAAGCTTTCGTGACTGCAGGGATTCATCTTCTTGGTTCTTTCGGTAAAGTCACGTAGAAGGAAAATAATAAAATAATAAAAATAAAACATTATAAAATAATTCTCACTAAACCACAAACGTTGCTTTTCTGACCAGGACAGTGATATGTTGAAATGTTCCTATTTTCAATGAGAAAACGTGGTGTGCATTTGTGTCATTCCTCCACGTAAAGTCCTGGTCACAAAAGCAAAGTTTGTGGTGCATAATAGCCATTTTCTATACTTAGGAATAACCAATTTAAAAATAACACTACCCAGGGACAAAAATCGTGTGACATCGTGGAATCAGTGACAAGGAGATAGCGAGATGGACAGAGCCAGAGAGGTACAGAGCGATACAGAGAGAGACAGAGACGTCCATGCATACGATGGTGCACGTCCCACATTATAGTTCGAGATATCAATCTCACAGCAGAGGTCGCAACCGGGTACCCGATACCCGTACCCTACCCGATACCCGGCTACCCGTACCCGTACGGGTACGGGTAGGCCGTGAGTCACTGGTGAGTCACCGTTTGTCACTCATTTCCCAACGTTTTGTCTCTTCTCACGATTCAAGTTCCTAGAATCAACCCACCCGCGCCTGCAACATGGCTTCATCCCAGAGGTCGCAATCAGGTACCCGATACCCGGCTACCCGTACCCGACCGGGTACGGGTAGCCGTTTGTGACCCTGGTGCGGCCGGGTACGGGTAGGCCGTGAGTCACTGGTGAGTCACCGTTTGTCACTCATTTCCCAACGTCTTGTCTCTTCTCACAATTCAAGTTCCTAGAATCAACCCACCCGCGCCTGCAACACGGCTTCATCCCAGAGGTCGCAATCGGGTACCCGATACCCGTACCCTACCCGATACCCGGCCGGGTACGGGTAGGGTACGGGTACGGCCGGGTACGGGTACCCGTTTGCGACCCTGGTGCGGCCGGGAACGGGTAAGGAATCAAAACCCGTGTGCGACCTCTGGTTCACAGGCAAGTGGTCAGGGGCTATCCGGAGGGTCACTCACCATGGGCTCGGCCATGATGATGCTGATCTTGCGCTCGGCATGCTGCGTGAACTCGGCAAAGAGACTCTTGAGCACAAACTCCCCGGGCTTGACGCTGGGGTCAACCCCCACGGGCACCGCCATCGCCGCCATCATCGCGTTCATCGTCCACCACCTCGTTGTTCTCCTCGTCGCCGCCGCTGCTGCTGGTTCTGTAGCCCCAGCGGCTGCGGCTGATGCGCTCGCCGCTGCTGCTGTGCCGTCGTCACGTCCGGGACTCCGCGGGGGACGTCGAAGGCTCCGTCTGGGAGTGGCCGCTCCGGCGGAAGCAGCGCTCGAAGAACTGCCGGAGGCTGCGGAGAGAAAGCGATTTAACGTCGTTGTTGTGATTGTTGTTGTTGTTGTCGTTGTTGTTGACTTCACCGAAAGAACCAAAGAGGATGTTCTTCTTGGTTCTTTCGGTAAAGTCACGTGGAAGGGAAATGATAAAATAATAAAAATATTAAACAATAAAATACAATTCTCACGACGTTTCGGCCACGACGCAAGCAGCCGTCCTCAGGCGAAGAACAGGTGTGTCGGAAAGACAGCGTCTGAAAGGGCACCACCAAGCTTGGCTTAAATATACGCTGCCAAGCCTCACGCTCTGCAGAACAGGGCAGGGAACAAAGCCCACACACTCTTGCACACTCACTGGATCACTTGTAACGCTTAGCCACGTCAGCTGAAGAACGTAGCTCGGTGGGAAAACCGCGTCGTGAGCGTACGTGCTACACGTTCCGCTTTACAGCGGTGTGCGGGTTATAAAGCGTTCCCTAACTGAAAAACCGTGTTGCAGCGAAGACGCGTTGTAGTGCGAACCCCGCCGCGCGTTAAGCGAGGACTTGCCGTTGTGCCCCGGGGCACAAAACTTAAAGTTAGTTCCGTCGCCCCCGAAAACATTTAGACAAATATTGTTGTTATTTCTGCCAGGAACCTCCTGGTTATGCCAGCCCACAGGGGATTATTGCGTTTGTCGTGCAGGGAGGGGCTGGGTGGGGAAGGGCTGGGTGGGGAGGGGCTTGGTGGGGTGGGTGGGGCTGGGTGGGGAAGGGAGGGAGGGAGGGGCTGGGTGGGGGGTGGGAGGGGTGGAGCTGGGAGGGGAGGGGCTGGTCACCCCGTGGTGCCCTTACAAAACTCAACGTTTCACCTACTCACGCCGGCTTGTGCCCGCCCTCACAGTCGGGCATATTTGCGGAATACACCACGCCGCCGTTGACCCTGCAGGCCATTGACCGAGCAACCCAACGTTCCCACCAGCTCCCTCCGCAGGACAATGTGTTTTCTGCGTTGTTGTCGATGTATTTAAACGCGGCGCTGAGGACCGTAATCGTTCCGCGGGATCTCTCCTTCCTTACCGGACGTTCGCATAATCCGGGGAGAACACGGCCACAGTCGGCGAATGAATGGGAACGCCTCACCCCGCTACGTCAACACCGTACTAGCCCGCGGGTCAATCAAGTTGCACATTACGCCAGACGTAAACCTGACTCCTCGGCTGCCACCCCTGGAACCGTGTCAACAAAAAATTAACCCGTAAAAACAAAGTTTTTCACTATAAATCCTTTATATGCGTGGCGGCTAGAGTCCTCTCGTCCTCTGGCTTGAGATGGCTGCTACCTATGGGTCAGATGATTGCCTGCCACCATTAGGCAAATTGGTAATTAAATATAATTTATTTTTTCCTAAAAAGTGTAAAATTTTGGAAAAAAAATTTCACAAAAATAAATTGTCACGCACAACGAGTCTGTGTGCAAAATGTCAGCTCGATTGGATCACGGGAAGTGGGTTAAAAAACGACCGAAAGATTTGCACGGTCGTAAGCGCGCAAGCAAGCAAGCAAGTGCACTTAATATAAAGGATTTAAAAACGAGCATAACCTCGTGAAAAACGAGAACCGGCATTGTCCGTTGATTTATTTCTCCATTTACATTCTCCACAAAGACGACGACCGGCGAATCGTTATTTTTGAGTCACGCGTTCAACTAAACTAAACTACTTTTTAATTTTAAATCCTTTATATTAAGTTCACTTGCTTGCTTGCTTGCGCACTTACGACCGTGCAAATCTTTCGGTCGTTTTTTAACCCACTTCCCGTGATCCAATCGAGCTGACATTTTGCACACAGACTCGTTGTGCGTGACAATTTATCTTCGTGAAATTTTTTGCAAAATTTTGCACTTTTTAGGATTTTTTTTTTCATATTTAATTTAAAATACCAATGTGATGAAAATGAAACTCTTACTCAAGAAAAAACAGAAATGAATAATAAAATAAAACCGATGCCACGCATATAAAGGATTTATAGTGAAAAACTTTGTTTTTACGGGTTAATTTTTACCAGGTAAGGCCCCGCTGAGGTACGTAGCTGTTTTTCCGTAGCGACATGGCTATCACGAATGATAGCCGGACGAAGTGGGTTATCACATCGCGTGGAAACGTATAGCAGCAAACAAATACTCTGAACGCGTCGATTCTAAATGTAAGCGGGGAAAAACCGTAAAGGCCCGGAGAAAAATCCACGCGACCACGGGGAAAGAGAGAGAGACACACAAACTTCAAATATACAGCAGCAGGCGTCAGGGTTGGGGTCGAACACTCGACCTCCTGTATACCAGGCGAGGTAGTTAACATCTCACCACCACGGCACCCACTATAAGAGAAGGTGGGGGGGCGGGGGGTGTTCCTTGCGGATACAGATCTGACGGAAACGAGCAACACGAGTAGGAAACACGGACCTAGTGTAACTTAGAGACTCGCAATAATAATGATGATGATGATGTCAAACTAACGGTGCCGCACAAGAGAGGGGACCACACAGAAGAGCTGGGTGGCATCGTCCACGCTACCAGCATTTGCCCAAACTCTGCGGCCCTCTGTATATTAAAAACCCTTTCACCGTTTGCGAGATGTTGCAAGTTTTTGGGCGGTGTGGGTGTTGTCCCGTTCACCGCCGAATCTCGGCGTAGCAGCGCCGTTGATTTTTTAAAGACGTCGTTACTCGCCGCAGAGAACCGTAGAGACGCGACCACCGCCACTCTACGATAGCCGGCGCCGAAACTGTGCCACGCGCTCTCCTCTCTCTCGTTCGTACAGCTCTGTGGGAGACTCGGGTAGGTCTTCCGATCGGAAGACGTACCGATGTGAAGTTTAAATAAAATAATAAAAATAAAACATAATAAAATAATTATCACGACGTTTCGGCCACAACGCAAGCAGCCGTCCTCAGGTGAAGAACAGGGCTGTCGGAAAGACAGCGTCTGAATGGTCATTGTTGTTATTATTGATCGCCGAGACTCAGGACCCCCTTTCCGACAGACCTGTTCTCCACCTGAGGAAGGCTTCTTTGCGTCGTGGCCGAAACGTCGTGAGAATTATTTTATTATGTTTTATTTTTATTATTTTATTATTTCCCTTCTACGTGGTGACTTTACCGAAAGAACCAAAAAGATGAATCCCTGCAGTCACGAAAGAAGCTTTAAATCGAAAGACACCGTACTTGTATTTAAGGGCTTGACTCTTGGATTTTTCCTCACTTGATGCAGTAAATTTTTGCTGTGACCGTCCCTCCTGATGACGGAGACTTGTGTTGCCTTCGAAACGTCGTGATTTATTATTTGATTTTATTTCCATTATTACTTTTATTAACTTCTAATTTTATTTTTTACCTACGTGACTTTACCGGAAAAAAACCTGAGATTAGCTGAAAAGTTATTAATTGGGGCCTTACCTGTTAAAATTAAAGAGAGTTTAATTCTTTTTTTAGTCACCCACTGTGCTAGGCTGCTGCCACCTCTGGATTGTAAAGTTTATCTTGCACTGGGGAAGCAAGCGTGCACACACACACAAGATAAAGGCTCGCTTTTTGGGCTGGTTGGCAGCTTGTAAAAACCTGAAATTCCAGAATATTTTTTTTGCTGCTGCTGCTGCCGGAATCCAGATTCCTCGTCCAGGACCCAACAAAGCAAAGAAGACAGAGACAAAGATCCCCCGTGTAGCCTTGAACAGACTGTAGGGGCAAGTGCTGTTAGCGAGTAGCACCTATGAAGGCCGGAACGGTACACTCTTTCGTGGCCATATTTACACACCGCGTTTGAGGCTGAGTCGACCTAGGGGAGGCCCAGGACCGGTTCAGATATTCGTCGCCGGTGTTGGCCGCGAGCGGCTTGCCGCGTTCGTAGCGCTAACCGCTGCACCACCACTCCACCAAAGACAAAGATCCCCCGTATAGCCTTAACAGACTGCAGGGTCAAGTGCTGTTAGCGAGCGCCTAACACACAGACAAAGATCCCCCGTATAGCCTTAACAGACTGCAGGGCCAAGTGCTGTTAGCAAACGCGCCTAACACACATACAAAGATCCCCCATATAGCCTTGACAGACTGCAGGGGCAAGTGCTGTTAGCGAGCGCCTAACACACAGACAAAGATCACCCGTATAGCCTTGACAGACTGCAGGGGCAAGTGCTGTTAGCGAGCGCCTGACACACAGACAAAGATCCCCCGAATAGCCTTAACAGACTGCAGGGGCAAGTGCGGTTAACGAGCACCTAACACACAGACAAAGATCCCCCGTATAGCCTCAACAGACTGCAGGGGCAAGTGCTGTTAGCAAGCACCTATGAAGGCCACTCCACCATCACCGTGTGCACACACAACCATGGGAGGGAAGGGCAGGCTGGCGAGACGGGGCAATTCGTGCACGACCTTTGGATGCTCAAAACCGCTGGGAATGCACCACAATGATGACCTTCTGCAAAGAAAAAATGGGGTGGGGGCTTTTTTGCGCGTGGTCCAAGTCAAACAGGGCTCAATGCATCAGTGACCATCGTCACTGATCTATCCGCTGCTGGCTGAAGGCCTTGACCTCCTGCATACAGGGCGAGGTGGTTAACATTTCGCCAGCCACCGCCCCCCCCACCCTCCACTCACATGTTTGATTTAGAAAAAATTAAACCGTAAAAACAAAGTTTTTCACTATAAATCCTTTATATGCGTGGCATCGGTTTAATTTTATTATTAATTTCTGTTTTTCTTGAGTAAGAGTTTCAATGATGACCTTCTGCAAAGAAAAAATGGGGGGGGGGGCTTTTTTGCGCGTGGTCCAAGTCAAACAGGGCTCAATGCATCAGTGACCATCGTCACTGATCTATCCGCTGCTGGCTGAAGGCCTTGACCTCCTGCATACAGGGCGAGGTGGTTAACATTTCGCCAGCCACCGCCCCCCCCACCCTCCACTCACATGTTTGATTTAGAAAAAATTAACCCGTAAAAACAAAGTTTTTCACTATAAATCCTTTATATGCGTGGCATCGGTTTAATTTTATTATTAATTTCTGTTTTTCTTGAGTAAGAGTTTCATTTTTATCACATTGGTATTTGAAATTAAATATAAAAAAAAACATTTCCAAAAAAGTGGAAAATTTTGGAAAAAAAATGTTTTCACCAAAATAAATTGTCACGCACAACGAGTCTGTGTGCAAAATGTCAGCTCGATTGGATCACGGGAAGTGGGTTAAAAAACGACCAAAAGATTTGCACGGTCGTAAGCGCGCAAGCAAGCAAGCAAGTGAACTTAATATAAAGGATTTAAAAAGTGGAGGCATGGCCCCTCCTGCAATAGAGCCCGAACAACTGAGGATGACTTCCCTAGAAGAGTAATAAATTAATGAAACATTTTAGACGTGTTAATATTTATTGTGCGTGTGACATCGGGTACCCTAAGCCACCAACTGCGTCATGTCTGCACGTACGTATGTATGTAGAACTTCTTTTGCACCGTACGTAGCCAACAGCGCTAATCTGTGGGTCTCTGTGTGTGTGTGTTGAACTTCTTTTGCACCATACGTAGCTAACAGCGCTAATCTGTGGGTCTCTGTGTGTGTGTTGAACTTCTTTCGCACCATACATAGCTAACAGTGCTAATCTGTGGGTCTCTGTGTGTGTGTGTTGAACTTCTTTTGCACCGTACGTAGCCAACAGCACTAATCTGTGGGTCTCTGTGTGTGTGTTGAACTTCTTTTGCACCATACGTAGCCAACAGCACTAATCTGTGGGTCTCTGTGTGTGTATGTAGAACTTCTTTTGCACCATACGTAGCCAACAGCGCTAATCTGTGGGTCTGTGTGTGTGTTGAACTTCTTTTGCACCATATGTAGCCAACAGTGCTAATCTGTGGGTCTCTGTGTGTGTGTGTTGAACTTCTTTTGCACCATACATAGCCAACAGCGCTAATCTGTGGGTCTCTGTGTGTGTGTAGAACTTCTTTTGCACCATACATAGCCAACAGCGCTAATCTGTGGGTCTCTGTGTGTGTGTTGAACTTCTTTTGCACCGTACGTAGCCAACAGCGCTAATCTGGGGGTCTCTGTGTGTGTGTGTTGAACTTCTTTTGCACCATACGTAGCCAACAGCGCTAATCTGTGGGTCTCTGTGTGTGTGTAGAACTTCTTTTGCACCATACATAACTAGCAGTGCTAATCTGTGGGTCTCTGTGTGTGTGTAGAACTTCTTTTGCACCATACATAGCCAACAGTGCTAATCTGTGGGTCTGTGTGTGTGTTGAACTTCTTTTGCACCATACGTAGCCAACAGCGCTAATCTGTGGGTTTCTGTGTATGTAGAACTTCTTTTGCACCATACGTAGCTAACAGTGCTAATCTGTGGGTCTCTGTGTATGTAGAACTTCTTTTGCACCATACGTAGCTAACAGCGCTAATCTGTGGGTCTCTGTGTGTGTGTTGAACTTCTTTCGCACCATACGTAGCTAACAGTGCTAATCTGTGGGTCTCTGTGTGTGTGTTGAACTTCTTTCGCACCATACGTAGCTAACAGTGCTAATCTGTGGGTCTCTGTGTGTGTGTTGAACTTCTTTCGCACCATACGTAGCTAACAGTGCTAATCTGTGGGTCTCTGTGTGTGTGTTAAACTTCTTTTGCACCATACGTAGCTAACAGTGCTAATCTGCGGGTCTCTGTGTGTGTGTTGAACTTCTTTTGCACCATACGTAACTAACAGTGCTAATCTGTGGGTCTCTGTGTGTGTGTTAAACTTCTTTTGCACCATACGTAGCCAACAGCGCTAATCTGTGGGTCTCTGTGTGTGTGTAGAACTTCTTTTGCACCATACGTAGCCAACAGTGCTAATCTGTGGGTCTCTGTGTGTGTGTAGAACTTCTTTTGCACCATACGTAGCCAACAGTGCTAATCTGTGGGTCTCTGTGTGTGTGTTAAACTTCTTTTGCACCATACGTAGCCAACCGCGCTGATCTGTGGGTCTCTGTGTGTGTGTAGAACTTCTTTCGCACCATACATAACTAGCAGTGCTAATCTGGGGGTCTCTGTGTGTGTGTTGAACTTCTTTTGCACCATACATAACTAGCAGTGCTAATCTGTGGGTCTCTGTGTGTGTGTGTATGTTGAACTTCTTTCGCACCGTACGTAGCTAACAGCGCTAATCTGTGGGTCTCTGTGTGTCTGCCTGGAACTTCTTTCGCACCGTACGTAGCCAACCGCGCTGATCGGAGGTGCGACCAAACGTACAAACCCCGTCCCGACCCCGGTTAGTCGAACCCGAGCCCTCAAGCGTCACCGCTGCATTGCCACGGGGCTGGCTGGCTGGCTGGCGGGGCGAGGGGGGGCGAGGGGGGGGAAAGCGTCATTTGATGTCGCTGCGTAACATTCACGGGCGAGTATAAAGCCGGCTTGTGAGAGATTTTTTTTTACGATCCGCACGAGAAAACCCTGTGGACGCACGCAACGGAGAACGACGGCCGGCGAACAATGTTCCGGCCTGTAAGCCCCCCCCCTCACCCCTCTCACGGTGGTGGCGGCACAACCACCAACCCCGACCTCTCCCCACACACCAGAGTTGACATCACCGGCTCTGAACCCTCCTCAAGGTGCCGGGGCTCGCCGGCTCGCCAGGGGAGTTGTGACTAAGCGGGGGGGGCAGCCGGGATTTACCAGCAAGATCGGGAACCAGGGCAGTCGTTCCCCCCAACCACCACCCCACACCGGGCGAATCGGGGTGACCGGCCCCGGGCCCCTCACTTTGGGGGGTGCGGGGCGAGGGGGGAGGGCGGTTGCCCGAGGCCCCCTAGCGCTTCAACGTCACGGAGTCAGATGAAATATTTTCCGCTTTGGTTTGAAGGCGCTGGTGGTGGTGGTTGTGGGGGGCACCCCCCCCCCCCCCCGCCGGGTACGGGTGAGTAACCGTTTGTCACTCATTTCGGGTAGGGTACGGGTACCCGTTTGCGACCCTGGTGCGGCCGGGTACGGGTACGGGTAAGGAATCAAAACCCTTTTGCGACCTCTGGAACGCGGCCTTTTCATGGCGGGCGTCCGAAACCTGGCCTCGAACTCAGGCCTCACGGCACGGCCAACTCAGAGGCTCCATCGCGGCCAATTGTGTGTCCCCCTGAGCCCTCCTGCCAAACCCGAAGCCCCCCCCCCGTCCACCCCCCACCCCGCTCCTACCCTAACCGGCCCGCACCCCAACCCGGCTCTCATCACAAACAATGTTTACCTTCAACAACAAACAAAGATCCCCCGTGTATCCCACACAGGCTGTCGAGGCAAGTGCAGTCAGCAAGGGCAGCACGGTGCAGGAGAGGCTGGCCTGGCCAGTAACCGCTAATCGACCCATTAAAGACAAAGATCCCCTTAACGCATTGAGCGGAGATCAAACCCTGGCAGAGGTCGCAACCGGATACCCGATACCCGTACCCTACCCGATACCCGGCTAACCGTACCCGGCCGGGTACGGGTACCCATTTGCGACCCTGGTGCAGCCCGGTACGGGTAAGGAATCAAAACCCGTTTGCGACCTCTGAACCCTGGTCACCCGGATTCGTAGTGCAGCACGCTTACAGCTACACTAAACACCGTTCCCCATGTACAAAGATACAGATTCTCCCCCCGTATAGCCCGAACAGACTGTAGGGGCAAGTGCTGTTAGCGAGCGTCTATGAAGGCCGGCACGGCACACGAGGGGGTGGGTGGCCAGCACCACGCCAGACCGCACCAGGTACTCATTTGAGGCCGAGTCGACCTACGGGAGGCCCAGGACCGGTTCAGATATTTCGTCACCGGTGTTGGGCGCGAGCGGGAATCGAATTCAGGTCACCGGCTTCATTACGCAGCACCGTAACCCCTAACCGCTCCCACATATACAAAGACAAAGATCCCCCGTATAGCCTTAACAGACTGTAGGGGCAAGTGCTGTTAGCGAGCACCTATGAAGGCCGGCACGGCACACGAGGGGGTGGGTGGCCAGCACCACGCCCGGCCGCCTTTGTCTCCCTAGCGGCGATGTTTACACACCGCACCAGGTACTCATTTTAGGCTGAGTCGACCTAGGAAATCGTCACTGGTGTTGGTCGTGAGCGGGAATCGAACTCGGGTCGCCGGGTTCATTACGCAGCACCGTAACCCCTAACCGCTCCCACATATACAAAGACAAAGATCCCCCGTATAGCCTTAACAGACTGTAGGGGCAAGTGCTGTTAGCGAGCACCTATGAAGGCCGGCACGGCACACGAGGGGGTGGGTGGCCAGCACCACGCCCGGCCGCCTTTGTCTCCCTAGCGGCGATGTTTACACACCGCACCAGGTACTCATTTTAGGCTGAGTCGACCTAGGAAATCGTCACTGGTGTTGGTCGTGAGCGGGAATCGAACTCGGGTCGCCGGGTTCATTGCGCAGCGCGCTAACCGCTGCACTACCGCTCCCCGCTCCCATATACAAACACACACACACACATGCACGTACACACACACCGAGCCAAATCCCCACCACCACCGCCACCCAAACTTCTCACCAAACAAGAACGATCGTGCCCTCCTGCTTTTCGCGGCAATGCCGGCGATACGGACATCATCCTTGCCGACGCCGGTGCCCTCATCAGTTGCCGCCACCGTCACCGCCGTGTTCAGGTTTGATGGGCAGCTCTCTCTGCGGCGTACGACTCCTTTGAGCTCCACGCTGGCCACGGGCTCCGGTTGCCCCGGGCCGTCCAGCGACCCGCCGAACCCCTTGGAGAAGAACACCCGCTTCACCGCGGCCATGCTGTCGCCAAATCGTCTTTCCCCGGTTTTTACTTTTTGTTTTATCACCGGATCGTCTTCGGATTCACAGTCTCGTTATCGCCTCTCTTGGGTTTTCGCCGGGTTTGCCGTTGCTCGGCATTCCTTTCCAGCTCTCCGCTCCGCTCTCTCCCTCCCTCGCTCGCTCACTCACTCCCCCTCTACCCTGACGATGACGGTAAAAATTCCAGCGGGCCAAGATCTGGCCAACAATTCGGGCGACGCTTTCGCCCCAAAGCGAGAACGCGTGCCGCTATAAGCCACCTTTCGGAGGAGACGCTGCCAAATTTTTCGGCTCGCTCCGAGCCAAGCTCCCACGGGGAAGACTGCAAAGCCGGTTGGCGACGATTAATATCCTTCTTCTTCTTGATTGTTGTTGTTGGTGGTGGTGGTGGTGAAAGTTTTGTTGGGCTGACAGGAAGCCATGCGGCCACGCGACCAGCCGCCCCAGCAAACTTTCTCCCGTTGCCAAAGGGAGGCTTTTCATCCAAGCATGTGCCACTAGCCGGGTGCTACCACTACGAGCGTTGTAAGAAGGGTTTTTTTTCCCCCAAACACTGTGTGGAGCGGGGGGCGGGGGGGTGGAAAAGTGGTTCGTGCCACTTTCCAAAACTTCGTAGGGGTGTTGGGGTTGACATTCCGGATGATGCGTGTGATTTACAAGACTATGTTGAATCATCTCTAAAGAATAAATGTTCGTGGCTGAAATACATTTTTTTGTATTTTACTTGTTTTTTACTTGTTTTCAACATTGTGTGGGGCGGGGGAGGATGGAAAAGTGGTTCGTGCCACTTTCCAAAACTTCGTAGGGGTGTTGGGGTTGACATTCCGGATGAATGTGGTGATGCGTGTGATTTACAAGGCTATGTTGAATCTTATCTAAAGAATAAATGTTCGTGGCTAAATTTTTTTTATTTTACTTGTTTTTAACGCAACTAAGTAGCAGGTGCAGTCAAGGTCAAAGCGAGTTCCTGCTTAAACGTGAGCTGTTGAGACATGGGTGCTCTGCGCAGGCCTCAGCCAGTGGTGGAAATTCCACATTTCTATGACAGGATGATGGGTCGGGCCAGACCAGTTAGGGGAGTCCTGTCACTTATGATTGCAAGTTGTTGCGAGTCAGTGGCTGCTTTGGTGTTAAAACATGGTGCTCTATTTTTAGCATAGTGTGTTTATAATATAAATTTCCGTAGATATCCACATTCATTTAATATTTTTCTTCCGCAGTTTTTATTGAAAATGCAATATTTGATATCTCAAAAACCTGACGTGATAGACAAAAACTGATACCAGATTTGGAATCAGTACCTTATGCCAGAAAAAGTGTGTTGACCCTTTGATGCTGCTAATCCTGCATAATGCACGGGCATAATATGACTTTGAAACCCCCCCCGCCCACCTCCTACGCATTTCACAAGTAGTACTAATCACATACCTGCATTTCCCATAAATATGCTAAATTCCTCTTGAAATGCAAATTATTTTGTCAAGGCGCTCTTCCCCCCTCCAACCCAGCTTAAATATACGCTCCAAGCCTGGTGGTGTTTCATTCAGACGCTGTCTTTCCGACAGACCTGTTCTTCACCTGAGGGACGGCTGCTTGCGTTGTGGCCGAAACGTCGTGAGAGTTGTATTTTATTAAGTTTAATTTTTATTATTTTATTATTTCCCTTCCACGTGACTTTACCGAGAGAACCAAGAAGTTGAATAAAATCGTTATCCATGCCTTCTTTTGCCTTATTTTTCCCGCTGCTGTGCGTTCCCCGTTTCCCGATTGTGCAAATGATTGCCCAAGGAGAGCTCGAAAATCTTTCCCAATATTCGCCGATTTCCAAACAAACCTACCGCCCCCCCCACCGCCACCACCACCGCCCCCTCTCTTCTGCTGCTTGCAGAAAACAACAGTCGGAGGGAGCGATCTCCTGCCGCGCAACAGAGCTACTCAAGGCACCGGTTGCCCATTAACAGCTCTGACTGGGCCAGAGGTGGAAACTCCACATTCTCATGACTAAGGGGGCGGGCAAGTCTATCCGTAGGATAACTGCTTAACACGTAGGAGGCTTTCGCGACCAATATCACCCATAAGAGGTTTTTTGGGGGGTTAGATCGTGTAAGAATATACATGTGTCGTTAAAACCCGCCACCACCCGACACAGCCAACTTGTAAGGGTTGTCACTAGTACAGCACTAGTGTATACTATAGTGTATAGTGTAGTGTATAGTGTAGTGTATAGTAGTGTATAGTGTAGTGTAGTAGTGTATAGTAGTGTCGTAGTGTATAGTGTAGTAGTGTATAGCGTAGTAGTGTAGTGTATAGTAGTGTATAGTGTAGTAGTATAGTGTATAGTGTAGTGTATAGTGTAGTGTATAGTGTAGTGTATAGTGTAGTATACTAGTACAGCACACCATTGTGTTGGAGATTGTAAATGTTGTGGCTTGGCTCTCCGACACACCGGCGTGCTGTACTAGTATACTACACTATGTATGAATGTATGTGCATCTATGCGAGTCTATGCATCTCTATAAATCTATGGGAGCTTATGTGAGTCTATGGGTCTCTGTATGAATGTATGTGCATCTATGCGAGTCTATGCATCTCTATAAATCTATGGGAGCTTATGTGAGTCTATGGGTCTCTGTATGAATGTATGTGCATCTATGCGAGTCTATGCATCTCTATAAATCTATGGGAGCTTATGTGAGTCTATGGGTCTCTGTATGAATGTATGTGCATCTATGTGAGTCTATGCATCTCTACACATCTATGGGAGCTTATGTGAGTCTACGGGTCTCTGTATGAATGTATGTGCATCTATGTGAGTCTATGCATCTCTACACATCTATGGGAGCTTATGTGAGTCTACGGGTCTCTGTATGAATGTATGTGCATCTATGTGAGTCTATGCATCTCTATAAATCTATGGGAGCTTATGTGAGTCTATGGGTCTCTGTGTGAATGTATGTGCATCTATGTGAGTCTATGCATCTCTATAAATCTATGGGAGCTTATGTGAGTCTATGGGTCTCTGTATGAATGTATGTGCATCTATGTGAGTCTATGCATCTCTATAAATCTATGGGAGCGTATGTGAGTCTATGGGTCTCTGTATGAATGTATGTGCATCTATGTGAGTCTATGCATCTCTATAAATCTATGGGAGCTTATGTGAGTCTATGGGTCTCTGTATGAATGTATGTGCATCTATGTGAGTCTATGCATCTCTATAAATCTATGGGAGCTTATGTGAGTCTATGGGTCTCTGTATGAATGTATGTGCATCTATGTGAGTCTATGCATCTCTATCAATCTATGGGAGCTTATGTGAGTCTATGGGTCTCTGTGTGAATGTATGTGCATCTATGCGAGTCTATGCATCTCAACAAATCTATGGGAGCTTATGTGAGTCTATGGGTATCTGTATGAATGTATGTGCATCTATGTGAGTCTATGCATCTCTATAAATCTATGGGCATCTTTGAAAGTCTATGGATTATCTGTGTGGTAACACTCACAATAATCTATTAATAATCACGAACATTATTCAAATTACTCCTTCCATTCAATGTTCCCATCTTGTTTTCAGTTTCCACCCCTTCCTTCCACCGAACATTTCCTGGCTTTGCGTTGGAAAGGACGACCACACACGACCCGGCGTTGATGTCAAAGGGCGTCACGGTGGCTAGGAGATGTTAACTACCTCGCCCGGTATACAAGAAGTCGTGGGTTCGATCCCGACGCCTGTATATTTAGATAATTGGTTTTTTACCCTTTTATCTGGCAACAAAACTGACACCTTTTTTGACAAGGAGTCATGTTTGCATTGACCACAATACCTGTGGTCGGAATGCAAACAAAAAAAACACAACTCTGATAATGTATGTGCACTGTCCTTGAAATTGATTGGTCCACACCCGAGACAGCTTTTCTTAGAGCCTAGTCTCACATGGTGTTGGACCAGATGACGCCAAAATACAGAGCGATACGATACCACAAACGACACCGATGATACGAATTTCCAACGATAATCAAATGCACCAAATGGTGATTATTGTTATAATTATAAAACTCAACTCTCCGTGGAGGAATCCCACGGGTTATAGGGAGGAGGGCTTTGTAGGGGCATCCAAGCACGCAAGAAAATGTGTGTACAGATTACGAAACACGAGAGTGGCTGTTACAATGCAAGGACGGCTACCCTGGGTGTAAGCCCTCGGCAAATGTTGACACTATCGTGTGCAAATACACAATGGGGGCCTTGGTGTGTGCAAGCGCGTGAGGATGTGTGTGTATATCTGTGTGTGTTTGTCTGTATGTATGTATGCGTGTGTATCTGTATGTGTAGGGGAGCTCACAACAACGAGCGGAGCGCCGGGTGGCTAAAGCACAGCAAGTTGGCACAGTAGGTGGCACAGGTGGTGCATCAGCCAGTCATCTCGGTCATCTCAGTCAGTCGACCCGTGGCACCTGCTGGGTCTGCCCCGTGACCTCCTGCCAGCGGGCGTTCGACACTTCACGTGGCCTCAAAGTGCACATGGCCTGGCACAAGCGTCGTGGTGACGTCACCGCCACTTAGTGGCGAATGGCGGTTGTTGTTGTTGTTGTTGTAGGGGAGCGGTGGTGTAGCGGTTAGCGCGCTGCGCTATGAACTCGGCGACCCGAGTTCGATTCCCGCTCACGGCCAACACCAACAGTGACGATTATCTGAACCGGTCCTGGGCCTCCCCTAGGTCGACTCAGCCTCAAATGAGTACCTGGTGCGGTGTGTAAACATCACCACTGGGGAGACAAAGGCGGTCGGGCGTGGTGCTGGCCACCCACCCCCTCGTGTACCGTTCCGGCCTTCATAGGTGTTGCTCGCTAACAGCACTTGCCCCTTCAGTCTGTTAAGGCTATACGGGGGATCTTTGTCTTTGTAGGGGAGCAATAGTGTAGCGGTTAACACGCTGCGCCACGAACCTGGTGACCCGAGTTCGATTCCCGCTCACGGTAAACACCAGTGACGATTATCTGAACCGGTCCTGGGCCTCCCCTAAGTCGACTCAGCCTCATTAAAATGACAAAGGCGGCCAGGTGTGGTGCTGGCCACCCACCCCCTCGTGTGCCATGCCGGCCGTCATTGGTGCTACTCGCTAACAGCACTTGCCCCTACAGTTTATTAAGGCTATGGTGGGGTGGGAGGGATTTTGTCTTTGTGCGTGTGAGTAAAGTTTGTGTATTCTCTCCCTGTTCTGCATGGGTTTCCTCTGGAAAAGCCAGTTCCTTCCCATAGCTAAATCAAACACACGCTGCGACTGGTATTAAACCAATGATGCCAATGTTGTTGAAAATGCACCTGCTAATCACTCGATTGGGATCAAACACACAACACAATAACACACAGCAGCACAGAGGTCACAACCGGGTACCCGATACCCGTACCCTACCCGACCCTGGTGCGGCCGGGTACGGGTAGGCCGTGAGTCACTGGTGAGTCACCGTTTGTCACTCATTTCCCAACGTCTTGTCTCTTCTCACAATTCAAGTTCCTAGAATAAACCCACCCGCGCCTGCAACACGGCTTCATCCCAGAGGTCGCAATCGGGTACCCGATACCCGTACCCTACCCGTACCCGGCCGGGTACGGGTAGGGCCGGGTACGGGTACGGGTACCCGTTTGCGACCCTGGTGCGGCCGGGTACGGGTACGGGTAAGGAATCAAAACCTGTTTGCGACCTCTGCAGCAGCAGCAGCATCGCCCCCCCCCCTCCCCTACTGCGCAAACTTGGCAGGGCCCTCCCCTGAAGAATCTTGAGACTTGGTGAGGATTTCCTGGGTAAACGAGCGTGACAACAATAAGAACAAAATTAATTCTGGGTAATTCGGTCACAGGCTTCACCATGTACTCTACCTTACCCGGGCCCTGTGGGTACAGCACTCTACAAAACACACCGACGGTATCGACATCGGCGGATGATTTCAAGACTCCATCTCTGCCCTTGTGTTAGGGAGACCCCGTCTGTTTAAAACGCGGAACTGAATGGCAATCGGCTTGCTGCAGACTCGCACGCCGGCATGGATCCGTGGGGTTTTTGAGTGGGGTTTCGAGTGAGTTTTTTAGTGGGGTTTTTTTAGTGGGTTTTTGAGTGGGGTTCTTGAGTGGGGTTTTGAGTGGGGTTTTGAGTGGGGTTTTGAGTGGGGTTTTTGCGTGGCGTTTTTGAGTGGGTTTTTGCGTGGGGTTTTGAGTGGGTTTACGTGGGTTTTTGCGTGGGGTTTTGCATGGGGTTTTGAGTGGGTTTTTGCGTGGGTTTGCGTGTGGGTTTTTGCATGGGTTTTTGAATGGGTTGGCTTGGCTTTACATGGCTTTACGTGGGTTTGCATAACTTTGCGAGGGTTTTTGCGTGGGCTTTTTAGTGGGTTGGCGTAGGTTGGCGTGGCTTTACGTGGCTTTTTTATTGGGTTGACGTGGGTTGGCTTGGCTTTACGTGGGTTTGCATGAGTTTGCGTGGTTTTTTGAGTGGGTTGACATAGCTTTACGTAGATTTGCGTGGGTTTTTGAGTGACAAATCCCCCGTCTGATACGAGACAAATCTCCCGTCTGAGACGAGACGGACCCCCCGTCCGAGACAAGACAAATCCCCGGCGGTCCGCTTGGATTGCGTGGTCAACAACCACTACGCCACACACGGTGGCATGCGTAGCGCAGCATCGACAAGGCTCGATGATTGCAACTCACTTCTCTCCGGGACGTCTGCCAAAATCATTACCAAGCTGCAGCAACGTGTACGAAAATCTCGGGGCACGTGGTCGTGACGGGATACTGTTGCAAGACCCGACCGTGTCCGTCCGGTGCCCGTTGAGCTGCATTGGCTTCCGGTTGTCGAACGAATACATTGTTACAATGAACCGCACAATGCCTTGCAGATCTCGTCAAGGGGCGTAAAACGATCGTCACACGAACTCCGGTCGTTATCGCAGCAGCAGCTTTTGGTTTAGCCATCGAACAAAGACGGTTGTCACCGCATTGTCGTGCGGCCGTCTGGAACGCTCTTCCTTCCGATATTAGGAAGCCGCTGGGAGCTTCGCACTTATGCGATCATCATCAAGATTGACAAACTCATTTCCTTAGAACCGCGTTTTGTGTTTAGTTTGTTGTCCTTCCCCCCCCCCCCGCACCTCCTATTGGTGCGGTTGTCTGAACTAAAACTATTTTATTTTACCAGGTAAGGCCCACTGAGCTACGACGTAGCTCTTTTTGTCAGAAGCGACCCCGGGCGATCACAGCAGCCAAACGCTGACGAGCCAGCACTCACTCACTCGCTCGCTCAACCACTCGCTCAACCACTCGCTCAACCGCTCGCTCACTGGCTCGCTCAACCACTCGCTCGCTCAACCACTCGCTCGCTCAACCACTCGCTCGCTCAACCACTCGCTCGCTAAACCACTCGCTCGCTCAACCACTCGCTCACTCACTCGCTCGCTCAACCACTCACTCGCTTCCCTGTCACGCTTCTGCTGTGAGAAACCACGAGTTTACCGTTGACGTGCGCCTCGCACATCGATTCCTCCCGCCGACGTTGACGACTCCCCGGTCGACGGGACACGGACCGGATAGTCGCACTGTGTCCAAACGTCACCACCACCACCACACTCCCAATTACACACTCGCTCACTGCTGCAGGTCACAACAATACCGCCACTCACTCACTCACTTACACTCAAAGGGTAAAGATCCCCCGGTATAGCCTACTTGCGTTGTGGCCGAAACGTCGTGAGAATAATTTTATTATGTTTTATTTTTATTATTTTATTACTTCCCTTCTACGTGACTTTACCGAAAGAACCAAGAAGACTTAACAGAACTGTTGGGGCAAGTGCGCTGTTTGCGAGTAGCACCTGCTAAGGCCGGCACGGCACACGAGGGGGTGGGTGGCCAGCACCACCACGTCCCGCCGCCTTTGTCTCCCCAGTGGCGATGATTTTACAAACTGCAAAATCATCATCGGGCTAGGGGGGAGGCCTAGGACCGGCTCAAACATTCGCCACTGTTATTGATCGTGAACAGGGAATCGAACTCGGGTCGATGGGTTCTTGGCGCGGCTCTCTGCCGACCCGCTGCGTCGCCCCTATTCAATCGCTCGCACGCGCTCGCACTCTGCAGAACAGGCAGGGAAGAAGGCACAGACTCCACGGGAGAAAGGGAATTGAGCCCAGGCCCCAGGCCACCTTCCTGCTGCAAGGCCTACGCGAGCATCACCACCATCACCACCACCCCGAGAGCCGCCACCAGCCCTGCCCCCCGTTAATTTGCACAACTCGGTCGGGACGCGGCCCCCCACACCGACCCCCGAGCCCCCCCCCCCAATACTCCCCAGAGGTCGCAACCGAGTACCCGATACCCGTACCCTACCCGATACCCGGCAACCCGTACCCGGCCGGGTATGGGTAGCCGTTTGCGACCCTGGTGCGGCCGGGTACGGGTAGGCCGTGAGTCACTGGTGAGTCACCGTTTGTCACTCATTTCCCAACGTCTTGTTTCTTCTCACAATTCAAGTTCCTAGAATCAACCCACCCGCGCCTGCAACGTGGCTTCATCCCAGAGGTCGCAATCGGGTACCCGATACCCATACCCTACCCGTACCCGGCCGGGTACGGGTAGGGTACGGGTACGACCGGGTACGGGTACCCGTTTGCAACCCTGGTGCGGCCGGGTACGGGTAAGGAATCAAAACCCGTTTGCGACCTCTGCTCCTCCCTCACATTAACGAGAGATGAGCTCACTGCTCCGTTGCCATGGTGCCCGTCGTACAGACAAGAGGTCGGTTTGTGGCAGAGCGTCGGCCCGGGATTAATTGTCCGAGCTTTTATTTCTGCGGTTGTGGTTATTTTTCTAGGGCGCGTCACGGTGGCGAGGAGATGTTAACTGCCTCGCCGGGTGTACAGGAGGTCGTGGGTTCGATCCTGACCCAGACGCCTGCTGCTGTATATTTGGAGTTTGCGTGTCTCTCTCTCTCCATAGTGAGATGTTAACTGCCTCGCCTGGTGTACAGGAGGTCGTGGGTTCGATCCTGACCCTGACGCCTGCTGCTGTATATTTGGAGTTTGTGTGTCTCCCTCTCTCCATAGTGAGATGTTAACTACCTCGCCTGGTCTACAGGAGGTCATGGGTTCGATCCCGACTCTGATGTCTGCTGTATATTTGGAGTTTGCGTGTCGCTCATCATCATCATGGTGGCTAGGAGATGTTAACTACCTCGCCTGGTGTACAGGAGGTCGTGGGTTTAACCCCGACCCTGACGATGCCTGCTGTATATTTGGAGTTTACTTGTCTCTCACTCATCATCATCACGGTGGCTAGGAGATGTTAACTACCTCGCCTGGTACACAGGAGGTCATGGGTTTAACCCCGACCCTGACGATGCCTGCTGTATATTTGGAGTTTGTGTGTCCCTCTCTTATCATCATCACTGGTGGCTAAGAGATGTTGACTACCTCGCCTGGTACACAGGAGGTCGTGGGTTCGATCCCGACCCTGACGATGCCTGCTGCTGTATATTTAGAGTTTGTGTCTCTCTCTCTCTCTCATCATCATCACGGTGGCTAGGAGATGTTAACTACCTCGCCTGGTATACAGGTCGTGGGTTTAATCCCGGAGGTAGCGGTGGATTCGATCCTGAGCCTGACACCTGCTGCATATTTGGAGTTTGCGCGCGTCTCTCCCCGTGGTCGCGTGGAATTTTCTCCGGGTCCTCTGGTTTTACCCTCCACTTTTAGGATCAACATTTTGCGCTTAGAGTATTTGCCTGCTATACATTTCCACGTGATGATGATGGTGATGAGCCACTTTGTTGAGCTATCGTTCGCGACAGCCAGGTCACTTCTGAAAAAGATCTATATAGCTCAGTAGAGCCTTACCTGGTAAAATAAAAAAAGTTCATGGTTTTAGTTCACACCATTGGTCAATCATTTGCCAGTAAAAAAATATGATCATTGTTTTTTTACCCTTTAATCTGGCAACAAAACTGATACCTTTTTTACGAGGAATCATGTTTGCATAGACCACAATACCTGCAGTCGTAATGCAAACAAAAAACACAACTCTGATAATGTATGCACTGTCCTTGAAGTTGATTGGTCCACACCCGAGACAGCTTTCCTTAGAGCCTAGTCTCACACGGTGTTGGACCAGATGACGCCAAAAGGCGCACACAACTCTGGTTTTAGTTCAGTTCATTTATTTTTTCACGTTCACCCGCATTGGAACTGAGGATCTCAGCATTGCCGGTTCAGCGTCTCTGACACGACCGTCATGAAGCCTCCGAGAGAGGGGAAGAGAAACCCGGACCCAGGGCTCGAACTCAGGGCCTCACCGTGGACGGTCTCAGCGTCCCTGACCTCAGAGCCACTCGGTCACCGCAACTGTCCAATTTTCACATCAAAGACGCTCGTGAAAAATGCATGCCGCTTATCCGATCGGGACATTTTTTTTGTTTCCACATTAATTATGGATTTGCCTTTCGTTTTTTGTTGTCGTCAAGCTTCAGTGGAATTATACGTTGCGAATTTATCGTCACCGTCGTCGTCGTCGTCGTCGTCGTGAGCCGCTCATCAATCCACTGCTGGATGGCATTCAAAAGCGTCAGCGGCGAAATAGAAAAAATAAGAACATCGAAATTCCGCATTACGGTCAAGAAAGCGGAAAGATGCAGCCATGAAATTGCCTGCTCAATTCGCTGCTGTGGCCCGCGCTAGAGGCGGTGGTAGGGATTTAATAAACTAACCCCCATCATCTTCTTGGTTCTTTCGGTAAAGTCACGTAGAAGGGAAGTAATAAAATAATAAAAATAAAACATAATAAAATAATTCTCACGACGTTTCGGCCACAACGCAAGCAGCCGTCCTCAGGTGGAGAACAGGTCTGTCGGAAAGACAGCGTCTGAATGGATGAGGTCTGTCTTCCCGACAGACCTGGTCTTCACCTGAGGACGGCTGCTTGCGTTGTGGCCGAAACGTCGTGAGAATTATTTTATTATGTTTTATTATTTTTATTTTATTATTTCCATTCTACGTGACTTTACCGAAAGAACCAAGAAGATGAATCCCTGCAGTCACGAAAGCTTTAAATCGAAATTTCATTATGTTTCATTTTAATTATTTTATTATTTCCATTCTACGTGACTTCACCAAAAGAACCAAGAAGATTAATCCCTGTAGTCACGAAAGCTTTAAATCGAAATTTAACCCCCATCATTTCAAGTGCCGCGCCGGGAGATGGAATCGAACCGGTAACCACCGACGTTGCAAAAATCTATTGACCGTTACTCTGACACTGCACCTCCGATTGGCAAGGTTGGATACGTATGGTACGAAAGAAGTTTAACATACACACACGCAGAGACCCACAGATTGTCACGGCTGCCTACATATGGTGCGAAAGAAGTTTAACATACACACAGAGACCCACAGATTAGCGCGGCTGGCTACGTACGGTGCGAAAGAAGTTTAAAATACACACAGAGACTCACAGATTGTCACGGTTGGCTACGTACGGTGCGAAAGAAGTTTAACATACACAGAGAGACTCACAGATTGTCACGGCTCGCTATGTATGGTGCGAAATAAGTTTAACATACACACAGAGACCCACAGATTAGCGCGGCTGGCTATGTATGGTATGAAAGAGGTTTAACATACACACAGACACGCAGAGACCCACAGATTGTCACGGCTGGTGACGTACGGTGCGAAAGAAGTTCAACATACACACACACGCAGAGACCCACAGATTGTCACGGCTGGCCACGTACGGTGCGAAAGAAGTTCAACATACACACAGAGACCCACAGATTAGCAGTTGCCTACATATGGTGCGAAAGAAGTTCAACATACACACAGAGACCCACAGACTGGGATGGTTGCCTACGTATGGTATGAAAGAAGTTTAACATACACACAGAGACCCACAGATTAGCGCGGTTGCCTACGTATGGTGCGAAAGAAGTTCAACATACACACAGATACGCAGAGACCCACAGATTGTCACGGCTGGCCACGTACGGTGTGAAAGAAATTCAACGTACACACTCACCACTGCATCACGATGAAAAATTATTGAAGACGCGTACATAATTCACGTATGCGTTCCTCCGTTGGCTATTTGCCAGACGGTGTTGTGTCAAAAAAACGAGAATAATTTTTACAAATTTTTGGCAATAAAACTGGAGGAGTTAAGATGTATCTGTTGGCCTTTTAGCGTTGTTCTCTGATATAACGATGTGAGACTAGGCCCAAAAGAAGGCTCTGGTGCAGACCAATCAGTTCCAAGAGCAATGCATAGAGAGGATGGGGGTTTAAAATGGAAAAAGAACAGATAAAACGACACCGTAACGTGGTAACAAATATGGATGTAAAGCTTTCGTGACTGCAGGGATTCATATTCTTGGTTCTTTCGGTAAAGTCACGTAGAAGGGAAATAACAAAATAATGAAAATATAAAACAATACTAATTCTCACGACGTTTCGACTGCAACACAAGCAATCATCATAAGGTGTGAAATCCACAGCAAGAAAATTTGAAAAAAGTGGATTTTTTTTCGTTCACTTTTTTCGAATTTTCTTGCTGTGTATTTCACACCTGATGATGATTGCTTGTGTTGCAGTCGAAACGTCGTGAGAATTTTTATTGTTTAATATTTTTATTATTTTATTATTTCCCTTCTACGTGACTTTACCGAAAGAACCAAGAATATGAATCCCTGCAGTCACGAAATAAGCTTTAAATCAAACAGAGATGTTTTTGTTCGCCTTTTGGCGTTCTCTGATCTGACACTGGCGGTGAGACTAGGCCCTAAATAAGTATTTGAAAATTAACCCGTAAAAACAAAGTTTTTCACTCTAAATGTTTATATGCGTGGCGGCTAGAGTCCTCTGGCTTGAGATGGCTGCCACCTATGGGTCAGATGAATGTCTGCCAGCATTAAGCAATTGGTAATTAAATATTTTTTTTAAAATTCCCTAAACAGTGTCAAATTTTGGAAAAAAAAATTCACGAAAATAAATTGTCACGCACAACGAGTCTGTGTGCAAAATGTCAGCTCGATTGGATCACGGGAAGTGGGTTAAAAAACGACCGAAAGATTTGCACGGTCGTAAGCAAGCAAGCGAGCAAGCAAGCGAACTTAATATAAAGGATTTATAAAGGCCGTCTCTGGTGTAGACCAATAAGTTTCAAAGATAATGCATCATATATATTATCAGAGCCATGTTTGTTTGCATGTTCACCACAAGTACCCCGTGTGTGGTCAATGCAGTAAACTTGATTCTTTGCAAAAGGTTTCTATTTGGTGTTTGAACAGCTTATCACAACTTCTGTTTTATTGGCGAATAGGGTAAAACCTGATAATTGGTTTATTACCCTTCTATCTGGCAACAAAACTGACACCTTTTTTACAAGGAGTCATGTTTGCATAGACCGCAATACCTGCAGTCGGTCGTAATGCAAACAAAAAACACAACTCTGGTAATGTATGCACTGTCCTTGAAGTTGATTGGTCCACACCCGAGACAGCTTTCCTTCGAGCCTAGTCTCACATGGTGTTGGACCAGATGACGCCAAAAGGCGCACAACTCAAAGACAATGCACCATCAGAGTATGAGAGCTCGGGGTTAAGCATTTACACCATTGGAAACCTCAATCAACTTCAAGGACAGTGCATACATTATCAGAGTTGTGTTTTTTGTTAGTATTCCGACTGCAGGTATTGTGGTCTATGCAAACATGACTCCTTGTAAAAAAGGTGTCAGTTTTGTTGCCAGATTAAAGGGTAAAAAACCAATTATCATATTTTTTTACTGGCAAATGAGGTTCCAATGGAGGGTAAAACCTAGTCTTATTTTTTGTTGGCTGTGTCGGGTGGTGGAGGATTACGACGCATTCATACCAACACGATCTAACCCCTAAAAAACCTTTATCATGAATAATATTCTTCTTGGTTCTTTCGGTAAAGTCCCGTAGAAGGGAAATAATAAAATAATAATAAAACATAATAAAATAATATAAAATAATGATATAATAATATATTATAATAAAATACTTATTTTTATTACTTTATTATTTCCCTTCTACATGACTTTACCAAAAGAACCAAGAAGATGAATCCCTGCAGTCACGAAAGAAGCTTTAAATCGAAAAATGAATAATATTCTCATTCTGTTGAAAAAAAGTTCTTTTGAAATTATAAAAAAATTCAAATGACCAAAAAAACCATTCGGCGCTTCGTGTGGCAAGACACGGTCAAACAGCGGCGAGGACTCCGACAAGCTATGACACGACCACAATTATAAAAAAAAGTAGCGAAAAACACAGAAGTTTCTGTCCCACTTCGCGAAAACCACAGGCGGGTCCGTACAGTGCCCGTGTGGTTAGTGCCGTGTGCACAGACGACCCTGCCCCCCCCACCGTTGTGCCAAATCCGCTGCTGGATGAGGAGCCTGACCTTGCCGTGGAGGGGAGGTCCGGCAAAAGGATTGGTGCCCTTACTCATCCGCCCGCACCTCCGATTAGCACGATTGGCAAAGTACGGTGCGAAATATGTTATTCATTCATACACTACACTATACACTAGTATACACTACACTGCTATACACTACACTATACACTACACTGCTATACACTACACTATACACTACACTGCTATACACTCCACTGCTATACACTCCACCACTGGACGCTACACTATACACTACACTGCTATACACTACACTATACACTACTTTACTACTATACACTACACTGCTATACACTACACTATACACTGGACGCTACACTATACACTACTCTCCGCTATACTACATTGAAAAGTAATGAAACGTACATACGTCCATGACGCCGCCAAAGGGTCCGGCGCTTGATAAACTATTTTATTTTACCAGCTAAGGCACACCGAGTTACGTAGCTATCTTTCAGAAGCGGCCCGGCTACACCAAATGATAGCTCAACGAAGCGGTTCATCATCATCACGTGGAAATGTATAGCAGCAAAATACTTCTAAACGCGTGATGTTGATTCTAAATGTGGAGGGGAAAAAACAGAAGAACCGGTAAAAAAAATCCACGCGACCACAGGGAGAGAGAGAGAAAGACACAAACTCCAAATATACAGCAGCAGGCGTCAGGGTCGGGATCGAACCCACGACCTCCTGCATACCAGGCGAGGTAGTTAACATCTCCTAGCCACCGTGATGATGATGAAAGAGAGACACACACAGACTCCAAATATACAGCAGCAGGCATCAGGGTCGGGATCGAACCCACGACCTCCTGCATACCAGGCGAGGTAGTCAACATCTCCTAGCCACCGTGATGATGATGAAAGAGAGACACACACAGACTCCAAATATACAGCAGCAGGCGTCAGGGTCGGGATCGAACCCACGACCTCCTGCATACCAGGCGAGGTAGTTAACATCTCCTAGCCACCGTGATGATGATGAAAGAGAGACACACACAGACTCCAAATATACAGCAGCAGGCATCAGGGTCGGGATCGAACCCACGACCTCCTGCATACCAGGCGAGGTAGTCAACATCTCCTAGCCACCGTGATGATGATGAAAGAGAGACACACACAGACTCCAAATATACAGCAGCAGGCGTCAGGGTCGGGATCGAACCCACGACCTCCTGCATACCAGGCGAGGTAGTTAACATCTCCTAGCCACCGTGATGATGATGAAAGAGAGACACACACAGACTCCAAATATACAGCAGCAGGCATCAGGGTCGGGATCGAACCCACGACCTCCTGCATACCAGGCGAGGTAGTCAACATCTCCTAGCCACCGTGATGATGATGAAAGAGAGACACACACAGACTCCAAATATACAGCAGCAGGCGTCAGGGTCGGGATCGAACCCACGACCTCCTGCATACCAGGCGAGGTAGTTAACATCTCCTAGCCACCGTGATGATGATGAAAGAGAGACACACACAGACTCCAAATATACAGCAGCAGGCATCAGGGTCGGGATCGAACCAACGACCTCCTGCATACCAGGCGAGGTAGTCAACATCTCCTAGCCACCGTGATGATGATGAAAGAGAGACACACACAGACTCCAAATATACAGCAGCAGGCGTCAGGGTCGGGATCGAACCCACAACCTCCTGCATACCAGGCGAGGTAGTTAACATCTCCTAGCCACCGTGATGATGATGAGAGAGAGACAGACACGCAAACTCCAAATATACAGCAGCAGGCGTCAGGGTGGGGATCAAACCCACGACCTCCTGCATACCAGGCGAGGTAGTTAACATCTCCTAGCCACCGTGATGATGATGATGAGAGAGAGACACACAGACTCCAAATATACAGCAGCAGGCATCAGGGTCGGGATTGAACCCACGACCTCCTGTAGACCAGGCGAGGTAGTCAACATCTCCTAGCCACCGTGATGATGATGATGATGAGAGAGAGACACACAGACTCCAAATATACAGCAGCAGGCATCAGGGTCGGGATCGAACCCACGACCTCCTGCATACCAGGCGAGGTAGTTAACATCTCACCACCATCGGCGCCGGAGTGACGGAGGCGATGAATTATGCATCGCTACGACGTTTTCCCCGCTCTCCGACGCCGATAAGTGAAACGCACCAATTACCGCCGTGAATTATGAATCAGCGTGTGCTAGCCCGTGCCGTGCCCCCCCCCCCCGCCCCCACGTATAAAGAACTCGCCCTTCTCCGTTCAAGCGTGCGTCACGTGACAAATGGTCCCTCGTAGCAGTTTGGTCCGAAAGGTAAAAACGAAACGGGGAGGCGAAAATCTAACGCGCGTGGACTCCGCTAACGCTCTCCAATAAACGCAGACGTGATTCCTTGCAAAAGGGTTCCATTTGGTGTTTCAACATCTTAACGCCTTTACACCATTGGAACCTCATTTGCCAGTAAAAAATATGATAATTGGTTTTTTACCCTTCTATCTGGCAACAAAACTGACACCTTTTTTACGAGGAGTCATGTTTGCATAGACCACAATACCTGCAGTCATAATGCAAACAAAAAACATAACTCTGTATGCACTGTCCTTGAAGTTGATTGGTCCCCACCCGAGACAGCTTTCCTTAGAGCCTAGTCTCACATGGTGTTGGACCAGATGACGCCAAACTTCAAGGACAGTGCATACATTATCAGAGTTATGTTTTTTGTTTGCATTCCGACCGCAGGTATTGTGGTCAATGCAAACATGACTCCTTGTAAAAAAAGGTGTCAGTTTTGTTGCCAGATAGAAGGGTAAAAAAACAATTATCATCTTAACGTCTGTTTTGCTGTCAGAAAGGTGTAAAACCCATTCTTGTTTTTTTCGTGTTTTTAGTCGAGATTTGAAGATTTGTAAGGGGAGCCCGTGACCTCGAAAGGGGCACGGCGTTCCAGAGATGAGGTGCTGCAATTGCAAAGATTAGCCCAAATGTGAAGCCTAGAGACCGTGGGACAGTAAACAGCGCACAAACCTGAGGGTATTACTGGTAAGAACCTCCTGGTTACACCAGCCCACAGGGGATTATTGTGTCCGTCCGTCCGTCGTGCAGGGAGGGGCTGGGTGGGGAGGGTGGGGCTGGGTGGGGAGGGGAGGGTTGGGGAGGGGCTGGGTGGGGGGGGGAGGGGTGGGGGCTGGGTGGGGAGGGGCTGGTCACCCCGTGGTGCCCTTATAAAACTCAACGTTTCACCTACTCACGCCGGCTTGTGCCCGCCCTCACAGTCGGGGCATATTTGCGGAATACACCACGCCGCCGTTGACCCTGCAGGCCATTGAACCGAGCAACCCAACGTTCCTACCAGCTCCCTCCGCAGGAATGTGTTAATGATCTAGATGGAATATATGGCTGACGGAGGCCATGGCTGCCATAAAAAAAAAACCCTACCGATCTCTGAGCGAGCCGTTACACCTCAACGCGTAGATTGCAATCTTACCTTGTGCTCTCAGTGCTGCAGTGTCTTGCTTTACAGATACATTTTCCAGAATACTCTAGAAACACCAGCTTCTGTCTTCTCCAGCCGTTCACCCTCTGTGTGGGAGAGACGTTGACACGCGGATCAATCAATATTACAGACTCATCGCCGCCACCACCACCACCGCCTGGCCTTAGGTCTACTCTTCCCCTTGGTGAGGGCTGGTTGGTGAGGGGGGGGGGGTTGGTGAGGGGGGGTTGGTGAGGGGGGGTTGGTGAGGAGGGGTTGGTGAGGGAGGGTTGGTGAGGGGGGTTGGTGAGGGGGGGGGCTGGTGAGGGGGGTTGGTGAGGGGGGGTTGGTGAGGGGGAGGTTGGTGAGGGGGGTTGGTGAGGGGGGTTGGTGAGGGGGGTTGGTGAGGGTGGGGGTTGGTGAGGGGGGTTGGTGAGGGGGGTTGGTGAGGGGGGTTGGTGAGGGGGGGGTTGGTGAGGGGGGGGGGTTGGTGAGGGGGGGTTGGTGAGGGGGGTTGGTGAGGGGGGGTTGGTGAGGGGGGGTTGGTGAGGGGGGTTGGTGAGGGGGGGTTGGTGAGGGGGGGGGGTTGGTGAGGGGGGGTTGGTGAGGGGGGGTTGGTGAGGGGAGTTTGTTAAGGGGGGTTGGTGAGGGGGGGGGGTTGGTGAGGGGGGTTGGTGAGGGGGGTTGGTGAGGGGGGGTTGGTGAGGGGGGTTGGTGAGGGAGGGTTGGTGAGGGGGGTTGGTGAGGGGGGTTGGTGAGGGGAGGGGGTTGGTGAGGGGGGTTGGTGAGGGGGGGTTGGTGAGGGGGGGTTGGTGAGGGGGGGGGTTGGTGAGGGGGGTTGGTGAGGGGGGGTGGTGAGGGGGGGTTGGTGAGGGGGGTTGGTGAGGGGGGGGGTTGGTGAGGGGGGTTGGTGAGGGGTGAGTTGGTGAGGGGGGGTTGGTGAGGGGGGTTGGTGAGGGGGGGGGTTGGTGAGGGGGGTTGGTGAGGGGGGTTGGTGAGGGGGGTTGGTGAGGGTGTTGGTGAGGGGGGTTGGTGAGGGGGGGTTGGTGAGGGGGGTTGGTGAGGGGGGGGTTGGTGAGGGGGGTGGGTGAGGGGGGGTTGGTGAGGGGGGGTTGGTGAGGGGGGTTGGTGAGGGGGGCGGTTGGTGAGGGGGGGGGGTTGGTGAGGGGGGGGCTGGTGAGGGGGGGGGTTGGTGAGGGGGGGTTGGTGAGGGGGGTGGTGTGGGGGGTTGGTGAGGGGGGGTTGGTGAGGGGGGTTGGTGAGGGGGGTTGGTGAGGGGGGTTGGTGAGGGGGGGTTGGTGAGGGGGGTTGGTGAGGGTGGGGGGTGGTGGGGTGAGGTGAGTGGAGGGGGGTTGGTTGAGGGTGAGTTGGTGAGGGGGGGGTTGTTTAGTGGGGGGTTGGTGAGGGGGGGGTTGGTGAGGGTGGTTGGTGAGGGTGGGGCTGGTGAGGGGGGTTGGTGAGGGGGGGTTGGTGAGGGGGGGTTGGGTGTGGGGGGGTTGGTGAGGGGGGGTTGGTGAGGGTGAGTTGGTGAGGGGGGGTTGGTGAGGGGGGTTGGTGAGGGGGGTTGGTGAGGGGGGGTTGGTGAGGGTGGGGCTGGTGAGGGGGGTTGGTGAGGGGGGGTTGGTGAGGGGGGGTTGGTGTGGGGGGGTTGGTGAGGGGGGTTGGTGAGGGTGAGTTGGTGAGGGGGGGGTTGGTGAGGGGGGTTGGTGAGGGGGGTTGGTGAGGGGGGGGTTGGTGAGGGGGGGGGGTTGGTGAGGGGGGGGTTGGTGAGGGGGGTTGGTGAGGGGGGGGTTGGTGAGGGGGGGGGGTTGGTGAGGGGGGTTGGTGAGGGGGGTTGGTGAGGGGGGGTTGGTGAGGGGGGTTGGTGAGGGGGGGGGTTGGTGAGGGGGGGGTTGGTGAGGGGGGTTGGTGAGGGGGGGGTTGGTGAGGGGGGGTGGTGAGGGTGGGGGTTGGTGAGGGGGGGTTGGTGAGGGGGGGGTTGGTGAGGGGGGGGTTGGTGAGGGGGGTTGGTGAGGGGGGTTGGTGAGGGGGGTGGTGAGGGGGGTTGGTGAGGGGGGGGTTGGTGAGGGGGTTGGTGAGGGGGGTTGGTGAGGGGGGTTGGTGAGGGGGGTTGGTGAGGGGGGTTGGTGAGGGGGGTGTGGTGAGGGGGGTTGGTGCGGGGGGTGAGGTGAGGGGGGGGTTGGTGAGGGGGGTTGGTGAGGGGGGGGTGGGGGGGTTGGTGAGGGGGGTTGGTGAGGGGGGTGGTGAGGGGGGTGGTGAGGGGGGGTTGGTGGGGGTGGGGTGGGTTGGTGAGGGGGGGTTGGTGAGGGGGGGGTTGGTGAGGGGGGTTGGTGAGGGGGGGTTGGTGAGGGGGGGGTTGGTGAGGGGGGGTTGGTGAGGGGGGGGTTGGTGAGGGGGGGGTGGTGGGGGGGGGTGGGGGGGGGGGTGGGGGGTTGGTGAGGGGGGGGTTGGTGAGGGGGGGTTGGTGAGGGGGGGTTGGTGAGGGGGGGTGGTGAGGGGGGGTTGGTGAGGGGGGGTTGGTGAGGGGGGGTGTGGGGTTGGGTGAGTGGTGGGGGGTGGTGAGGGTGGTTGGTGGTGGGGGGGGGTTGGTTAGTGGGGGGGTTGGTGAGGGGGGGTTGGTGAGGTGGGTGGTGAGGGTGGGCTGGTGAGGGGGGGTTGGTGAGGGGGGTTGGGGAGGGGGGGTTGGTGTGGGGGGGTTGGTGAGGGGGGTTGGTGAGGGTGAGTTGGTGAGGGGGGGGTGGTGAGGGGGGGGTTGGTGAGGGGGGTTGGTGAGGGGGGTTGGTGAGGGGGGGGTTGGTGAGGGGGGGTTGGTGAGGGGGGTTGGTGAGGGGGGGGGTTGGTGAGGGGGGGTTGGTGAGGGGGGTTGGTGAGGGGGGTTGGTGAGGGGGGGTTGGTGAGGGGGGGGGTTGGTGAGGGGGGTTGGTTGAGGGTGAGTTGGTGAGGGGGGTTGGTGAGGGGGGTTGGTGAGGGGGGGGGGTTGGTGAGGGGGGTTGGTGAGGGGGGTTGGTGAGGGGGGTTGGTGAGGGTGTTGGTGAGGGGGGTTGGTGAGGGGGGGTTGGTGAGGGGGGTTGGTGAGGGGGGGTTGGTGAGGGGGGTTGGTGAGGGGGGTTGGTGAGGGGGGTTGGTGAGGGGGGTTGGTGAGGGGGGTTGGTGAGGGGGAGTTGGTGAGGGGGGGGGTTGGTGAGGGGGGGCTGGTGAGGGGGGGGTTGGTGAGGGGGGGTTGGTGAGGGGGGTTGGTGAGGGGGGGTTGGTGAGGGGGGGTTGGTGAGGGGGGTTGGTGAGGGGGGGTTGGTGAGGGGGGTTGGTGAGGGGGGTTGGTGAGGGGGGGTTGGTGAGGGTGGGGTTGGTGAGGGTGAGTTGGTGAGGGGGGTTGGTGAGGGTGAGTTGGTGAGGGGGGGTTGGTTAGTGGGGGGTTGGTGAGGGGGGGTTGGTGAGGGTGGGTTGGTGAGGGTGGGGCTGGTGAGGGGGGTTGGTGAGGGGGGGTTTGGTGAGGGGGGGTTGGTGTGGGGGGGTTGGTGAGGGGGGTTGGTGAGGGTGAGTTGGTGAGGGGGGGTTGGTGAGGGGGGTTGGTGAGGGGGGTTGGTGAGGGGGGTTGGTGAGGGTGGGGCTGGTGAGGGGGGTTGGTGAGGGGGGGTTGGTGAGGGGGGGTTGGTGTGGGGGGGTTGGTGAGGGGGGTTGGTGAGGGTGAGTTGGTGAGGGGGGGTTGGTGAGGGGGGTTGGTGAGGGGGGTTGGTGAGGGGGGGTTGGTGAGGGGGGGGGGTTGGTGTGGGGGGGGGGTTGGTGTGGGGGGGTTGGTGAGGGGGGTTGGTGAGGGGGGGTTGGTGAGGGGGGGGGGTTGGTGAGGGGGGGGGGTTGGTGTGGGGGGGTTGGTGAGGGGGGTTGGTGAGGGGGGCTGGTGAGATGAAAACCAAGGACCGGCTCAGATACCAGCCACCAATGACATTAGCCACAGCCGAGAATCGAACTCGGCTCACCAAAGTTCATCGCACTTTCATACTAATGTGGAATTTCCATGACTGGCAAACGGTTAAGGTCGTCTTACAAAGGAGGGCCCGAAGCTCATTTAAAATAACAATAGTCATTCTTGTTACAAAGCCAATTGAAAACAATAAGCAAAATAAATGTTAAATTTCGATTTAAAGCTTCTTTCGTGACTGCAGGGATTCATCTTCTTGGTTCTTTCGGTAAAGTCACGTAGAAGGGAAGTAATAAAATAATAAAAATAAAACATAATAAAATAATTCTCACGACGTTTCGGCCACAACGCAAGCGTCATTCAGACGCTGTCTCCCCGACAGACCTGGTCTTCACCTGAGGATGGCTGCTTGCGTTGTGGCCTAAACGTCGTGAGAATTATTTTATTATGTTTTATTTTTATTATTTTATTTTGTCCCTTCTACGTAACTTTACCGAAAGAACCAAGATGAAAAATAAATGTTGTTACCGTCATCATTTTACCACAAAAAACCCATCAGTTACAAGCCAAGAAACCCGGCATTGCTTTGCTATAAACTAAACTATCTCATCTTCTTGGTTCTTTCGGTAAAGTCACGTAGAAGGGAAATAATACAATAATAAAATTAAAACATAATAAAATACAATTCTCACGACGTTTCGGCCACAACGCAAGCAGCCGTCCTCAGGCGAAGAACAGGTCTGTCGGAAAGACAGCGTCTGAATGAAATACCTCCAGGCTTGGCAGCGTATATTTAAGCTGCTGAGTTGGAGGGGGAAGAGCGCCTTGACAAAATAATTTGCATATCAAGAGGAATTTAGCATATTTATGGGAAATGCAGATATGGGATTCGTCACTACTTGTGGAATGCGTAGGAGGTAGGGTGGAGGGTTTCAAAGTCATAATATGTCCGTGCATTATGCAGGATTAGCAGCATCAAAGGGAGGGAGTAAGGTTAGCATTAATAAAGGGAAGGAATGTTAATAGTATGAAGCTGCAGAAACTAATATGCTTATAGACTATACATTGTAATATTACACTGTGTATTATTCTACCCACCCTACTGTATATACCACACTGCTGTATATTCACTATACAATTACGATGAATCGAAATTAAACTATATCAACTAGCAGGTTAGGCCCAATGAGCTACTACGTGGCCTCTTTTGTCAGAAGATATGTTACCATCACAAACGATAGTTCAACGAAGTGGTCCCATCATCACGATCATCATCGTGCCGAAATTTATAGCAGAAAGCCAAAATTCTCTGAACGGGTGATGTTGATTCAAAATGTGGAGGGGAAAAAACCGGAGGACCCGGAAAAAAAATCCACGCATCGTCGGGATTAAACCCACGACCTCCTGTATACCAGGCGAGGTAGTTAACATCTCCTAGCCACCGTGATGATGATGATGATGAGAGAGACACGCAATCTCCAAATATACAGCAGGCATCGTCAGGGTCTGGGTTTAACCCACGACCTCCTGTAGACCAGGCGAGGTAGTTAACATCTCCTAGCCACCGTGATGATGATGATGATGAGAGAGAGACACGCAATCTCCAAATATACAGCAGGCATCGTCAGGGTCTGGGTTAAACCCACGACCTCCTGTAGACCAGGCGAGGCAGTTAACATCTCCTAGCCACCGTGATGATGATGATGAGAGAGACACGCAATCTCCAAATATACAGCAGGCATCGTCAGGGTCTGGGTTTAACCCACGACCTCCTGTAGACCAGGCGAGGCAGTTAACATCTCCTAGCCACCGTGATGATGATGATGATGAGAGAGAGACACGCAATCTCCAAATATACAGCAGGCATCGTCAGGGTCTGGGTTAAACCCACGACCTCCTGTATACCAGGTGAGGTAGTCAACATCTCACCACGGCGTCCATCTGCAGTTCGCTTAGCGGATCAATCAAACGCATCGATCACTCGATAATGTAACGTCAAACCAACACATCAGCGGACGTGTTCTCACAACAACAACATCATATAATAACAAACAACATCATCATATAATAACAAACAACATCATCATATAATAACAAACAACATCATCATCATCATATCATAACAAACAACAACATCATCATCATATAATGACAAAGAACATCATCATATCATAACAACATCATTGTATCATAACAAACAACATCATTATACAACAACATCATCATCATAACAAACAACATCATTATACAACAACATCATCATAACAAACAACAACATCATCATAACAAACAACATCATTATACAACATCATCATAACAAACAACATCATCATATAATAACAAACAACATCATATAACAACAACATTTTACAACAAACAACAACATCATGAAACAACAACATTATATACAACAACATTATACAACAACATTATACAGCAACAACAACATTATACAACATTATAAACAACAACATTATACTACAACAACATCATGAAACAACATTAAACAACAAAATTATACAACAACAACATTATACAACAACAACATTATACTACAACAAACAACATCATGAAACAACAACATTATATACAACAACATTATACTACAACAACATTATACAGCAACAACATTATACAACATTATAAACAACATTATACTACAACAACATTATACTACAACAACATTATATACAACAACAACATTATACAGCAACAACATTATACAACATTATAAACAACATTATACTACAACAACATTATATACAACATTATACTACAACAACATCATGAAACAACATTAAACAACAAAATTATACAACAACAACATTATACAACAACAACAACATTATACAACAACATAATGAAACAACAACATTATAAACAACAACAACAACATCCCCTCACTCACTCACCGGCAAAGGAACTCAACCGAGGTCCATCCGCACCACTTCACAGCCAGCCCCAGTAGGCTGAGCAGCAGCCACCACCAACAACACCACCAACAACACCACCACCAACAACACCACCACCACGGGCTGGTGATGTAGCAGGAGATGATGATGAGGAGATGATGATGATGAGGAGGAGAGGGAGGAGATGATGATGAGAGGTAGGAGATGAGGAGAGGTAGGAAATGATGATGAGAGGGAGATGATGAGGAGAGGGAGGAGATGATGAGGGGAGAGAGGAGAGGTAGGAGATGATGATGATATGATGATGATGAGAGGTAGGAGATGAGGAGAGGTAGGGAATGATGATGAGAGGGAGATGAGGAGAGGGAGGAGATGATGAGGGGAGAGAGGAGAGGTAGGAGATGATGATGATGATGATGAGATGATGATGATGAGAGGTAGGAGATGATGATGAGGAGAGAGGAGATGATCAGGAGATTAGGAGGAGAGGGAGGAGGGGTAGATGAGATGATGATGAGATGAGGAGGGAGGAGAGAGAGGAGATGAGGAGACGTAGGAAATGATGATGATGATGATGATGAGGAAGATGATGATCAGGAGATGATGAGAGAGATGATGAGGGGGAGAGGGAGGAGGAGAGGGAGAGAGATGATGATGATGATATGATGATGATAGGTAGTAGATGATGATGATGAGAGGTAGTAGATGATTATGAGATGATGATGATGATAAGGAGAGGTAGGAGGAGATGAGGAGGAGGGAGGTAGTAGATGATGATGATATGATGATGATAGGTAGTAGGAGATGATGTAGATGATGAGAGGTAGTAGATGATTATGAGATGATGATGATGATGATAAGGAGAGGTAGGAGGAGATGAGGAGATGAGGAGGAGGGAGGAGAGGTAGTAGATGATGAGATGATAATGATGAGAGGTAGTAGGAGATGATGATGATGAGATGATGATGATGTCGTTTCCACCGTCACAGCTTCTCGTTGAGTGGCGGTCCCAGGGCGAGTGGAGGAGAGAGAGAGCGGCTGTGTTAACGGGACCAGCGTCGACGTTTATTATCCATCAACTCGCCTTCGTCTGCCTCTCTCTGTCTCTCTCTGTGTGTGTGTCTGTGTCTCTGTGTGTCTGTGTGTGTCTCTGTGTGTCTGTGTGTGTCTCTGTGTGTCTGTGTGTGTCTGTGTCTCTGTGTGTGTGTCTGTGTGTGTCTGTGTCTCTGTGTGTGTGTCTGTGTGTGTGTCTGTGTGTGTCTGTGTGTGTCTCTGTGTGTCTGTGTGTGTCTGTGTCTCTGTGTGTGTGTCTGTGTGTGTCTGTGTGTCTGTGTGTGTCTCTGTGTGTCTGTGTGTGTGTCTGTGTGTGTCTGTGTGTCTCTGTGTGTCTGTGTGTGTCTGTGTCTCTGTGTGTGTCTGTGTGTGTCTCTGTGTGTCTGTGTCTCTGTGTGTGTGTCTGTGTGTCTCTGTGTGTCTGTGTGTGTCTCTCTGTGTCTGTGTCTCTGTGTGTCTGTCTGTGTCTCTCTCTGTCTGTGTGTCTGTGTGTGTCTCTCTGTGTGTGTCTCTCTCTGTGGGTGTGTCTCTCTCTGTGGGTGTGTCTCTCTCTGTGGGTGTGTCTCTCTCTGTGTCTGTGTGTCTATGTCCGTCTGTGTGTGTCTGTGTGTGTCTCTGTCTCTCTCTGTCTGTCTCTCTTGTGTCTCTGTGTCTGTCTGTCCCCTCTGTCTTTCTGCGTCTGTTTCTCTCTCTCTCTGTGTGTGTCTCTGTCTCCCTCTGTGTGTCTCTCTCTGTCTCTCTGTCCTCTCTCCTATCTGCGTCTATCTCTGCGTCTCTCTCTCTGCCTTCTCTCTCTCTGTGTGGCTCTCTGTGTGTCTCTCTCTGTCTCTGTGTGTGTCTCTCTCTCTCTCTGTGTCTCTCTGTCTCTCTGTCTGCCCTCTCTCTGTCTCTCTGTATCTCTGTCTGCCCCGTCTCTGTGTGTCTCTGTGTCTCTTTCTGTGTCTCGCCAATCCGTGAGGCGTTCTCTCTCTCTCTCGACGGGCCCCGCAACGTGAACTGACGATGGAATCGATTCACACTACGTGATAGTTTAGTTTGATTCGATTCCCCGTAGCGATTCCCGTTATGAGTTTGATTCCGTCGCAAGTCTAATGGGGGGGGCGGGGGGTCGCAATCAACTCTGAAGGAATCGATTCCGGCGCATGGCCGAGATGGATTTCAGTGGAATCGACAGGGTTTTAGTTTTTTTTTTACACCTTAACGTACCGCTTTCTTCACGCGCGATGATTAAATCTCACCACGGGCTCATTTAAATCTCACCACGCGATTAATTTGAAATTTGCGCTACCAATGCGGAATTGTAACGCGTAAAAAAAAATCGGGTAGGGTGTCGAATCGACGAAGCGAGCGAATCGAATCGGCATCACCGGCCGCGTGAATTATTATTAATAAGGCCAATGAGATAAAAACGATCAAATAAATTTGCAAACTCCGCGGCCAGATTTTGATATCTTCTGACAA
>NC_136334.1:6090011-6116326 GCF_964198595.1 Lampetra fluviatilis | reverse complement strand
CACGGCGTCCATCTGCAGTTCGCTTAGCGGATCAATCAAACGCATCGATCACTCGATAATGTAACGTCAAACCAACACATCAGCGGACGTGTTCTCACAACAACAACATCATATCATAACAAACAACATCATCATCATATAATAACAAACAACATCATCATCATATAATAACAAACAACATCATCATCATATAATAACAAACAACATCATCATCATATAATAACAAACAACATCATCATCATATAATAACAAACAACATCATCATCATATCATAACAAACAACATCATCATATCATAACAAACAACAACATCATCATATCATAACAAACAACATCATCATATCATAACAAACAACAACATCATCATCATCATCATATAATAACAAAGAACATCATCATATCATAACAACATCATTATATCATAACAAACAACATCATTATACAACATCATCATCATAACAAACAACATCATCATAACAAACAACATCATCATATAATAACAAACAACATCATATAACAACAACATTTTACAACAAACAACAACATCATGAAACAACAACATTATATACAACAACATTATACTACAACAACATCATGAAACAACATTAAACAACAAAATTATACAACAACAACATTATACAACAACAACAACATTATACAACAACAACATTATACAACAACATCATGAAACAACAACATTATAAACAACAACATTATACAACAACAACATTATAAACAACAACAACAACATCCCCTCACTCACTCACCAGCAAAGGAACTCAACCGAGGTCCATCCGCACCACTTCACAGCCAGCCCCAGTAGGCTGAGCAGCAGCCACCACCAACAACACCAACAACAACACCACCACCAACAACAACACCACCACGGGCTGGTGATGTAGCAGGAGATGATGATGATGAGGAGATGATGATGATGAGGAGGAGAGGGAGGAGATGATGATGAGAGGTAGGAGATGAGGAGAGGTAGGAAATGATGATGAGAGGGAGATGATGAGGAGAGGGAGGAGATGATGAGGGGAGAGAGGAGAGGTAGGAGATGATGATGATATGATGATGATGAGAGGTAGGAGATGAGGAGAGGTAGGGAATGATGATGAGAGGGAGATGAGGAGAGGGAGGAGATGATGAGGGGAGAGAGGAGAGGTAGGAGATGATGATGATGATGATGAGATGATGATGATGAGAGGTAGGAGATGATGATGAGGAGAGAGGAGATGATCAGGAGATTAGGAGGAGAGGGAGGAGGGGTAGATGAGATGATGATGAGATGAGGAGGGAGGAGAGAGAGGAGATGAGGAGACGTAGGAAATGATGATGATGATGATGAGGAAGATGATGATCAGGAGATGATGAGAGAGATGATGAGGGGGAGAGGGAGGAGGAGAGGGAGAGAGATGATGATGATGATATGATGATGATAGGTAGTAGATGATGATGATGAGAGGTAGTAGATGATTATGAGATGATGATGATGATAAGGAGAGGTAGGAGGAGATGAGGAGGAGGGAGGTAGTAGATGATGATGATATGATGATGATAGGTAGTAGGAGATGATGTAGATGATGAGAGGTAGTAGATGATTATGAGATGATGATGATGATGATAAGGAGAGGTAGGAGGAGATGAGGAGATGAGGAGGAGGGAGGAGAGGTAGTAGATGATGAGATGATGATGATGATGAGAGGTAGTAGGAGATGATGATGATGAGATGATGATGATGTCGTTTCCACCGTCACAGCTTCTCGTTGAGTGGCGGTCCCAGGGCGAGTGGAGGAGAGAGAGAGCGGCTGTGTTAACGGGACCAGCGTCGACGTTTATTATCCATCAACTCGCCTTCGTCTGCCTCTCTCTGTCTCTCTGTGTGTGTGTGTGTCTCTGTGTGTCTGTGTGTGTCTCTGTGTGTCTGTGTGTGTCTGTGTCTCTGTGTGTGTGTCTGTGTGTGTCTGTGTCTCTGTGTGTGTGTCTGTGTCTGTGTGTGTGTCTGTGTCTGTGTGTGTGTCTGTGTGTGTCTGTGTGTCTCTGTGTGTCTGTGTGTGTCTGTGTCTCTGTGTGTGTGTCTGTGTGTCTGTGTGTGTCTGTGTGTGTCTGTGTCTGTGTGTGTCTGTGTGTGTCTGTGTGTCTCTGTGTGTCTCTGTGTGTCTGTGTGTGTCTGTGTCTCTGTGTGTGTCTGTGTGTGTCTCTGTGTGTCTGTGTCTCTGTGTGTGTGTCTGTGTGTCTCTGTGTGTCTGTGTGTGTCTCTCTGTCTGTGTCTCTGTGTGTCTGTCTGTGTCTCTCTCTGTCTGTGTGTCTGTGTGTGTCTCTCTGTGTGTGTCTCTCTCTGTGGGTGTGTCTCTCTCTGTGGGTGTGTCTCTCTCTGTGGGTGTGTCTCTCTCTGTGTCTGTGTGTCTATGTCTGTCTGTGTGTGTCTGTGTGTGTCTCTGTGTCTCTCTCTGTCTGTCTCTCTTGTGTCTCTGTGTCTGTCTGCCCCCTCTGTCTTTCTGCGTCTGTTTCTCTCTCTCTCTCTGTGTCTCTGTCTCCCTCTGTGTGTCTCTCTCTGTCCTCTCTCCTATCTGCGTCTATCTCTGTCTGCCCCCTCTCTGCGTCTCTCTCTGCCTTCTCTCTCTCTGTGTGGCTCTCTGTGTGTCTCTCTCTGTCTCTGTGTGTGTCTCTCTCGCTCTCTCTGTGTCTCTCTGTCTCTCTCTGTGTCTCTCTGTCTCTCTGTCTGCCCTCTCTCTGTCTCTCTGTCTGCCCCGTCTCTGTGTGTCTCTGTGTCTCTTTCTGTGTCTCGCCAATCCGTGAGGCGTTCTCTCTCTCTCTCTCGACGGGCCCCGCAACGTGAACTGACGATGGAATCGATTCACACTACGTGATAGTTTAGTTTGATTCGATTCCCCGTAGCGATTCCCGTTATAAGTTTGATTCCGTCGCAAGTCTAATGGGGGGGCGGGGGGTCGCAATCAACTCTGAAGGAATCGATTCCGGCGCATGGCCGAGATGGATTTCAGTGGAATCGACAGGGTTTTAGTTTTTTTTTTACACCTTAACGTACCGCTTTCTTCACGCGCGATGATTAAATCTCACCACGGGCTCATTTAAATCTCACCACGCGATTAATTTGAAATTTGCGCTACCAATGCGGAACTGTAACGCGTAAAAAAAAATCGGGTAGGGTGTCGAATCGAAAAGGTGAGCGAATCGAATCGGCATCACCGGCCGCGTGAATTATTATTAATAAGGCCAATGAGATAAAAACGATCAAATAAATTTGCAAACTCCGCGGCCAGATTTTGATATCTTCTGACAATACGTCGGTGATATTTCCTCAGATCTTTAACCGCGATTAACAAAGACGATCGCCTGCATCACAAATGGCGTTAAACGCGCAGCCATTGACCATACTTCACCACTCTGGTCCACGTTGGTTTGTGAAGGTTGGGAGCCCGCATATGACCAGAAAGGTGAAGTATGGTCGAACTACCTACTGATGTTTGTCTTTGGGGCCGTCCATAAATGACGTCACGCGATTTTTGACGATTTTGACGGCCCCCCCCCTTGTCACGCGGCGTCACAAAAAGTCAGACCCCCCCCCCCCTCAAATATGACGTCACAAAAAGTCAGACCCCTCCCCCCTCAAATATGACGTCACAAAAAGTCAGACCCCCTCCCTCGAATATGACGTCACAAAGAGTCAGACCCCCCCCCTCAACTATGACGTCACAAAAAGTCAGACCCCCCCTCAAATATGACGTCACAAAAAGTCAGACCCCCCCCCCTCAAATATGACGTCACAAAGCTCTTCCCCCCCAAAAAGAATAAAACATGCTTCAAATCGCTTTAAACTATTGTCATTGTAGTGCGTGTTTAATGTGGCGCTGCACTCTGATGTTGTAGGAGAAAACATTTATTACAAAGTCTATTTAATTAAGTAGAACGTGTTGTCTATATTTATTTAAAGTTGCGCATTTTGATGTGACGTCACATTTCTCAAACCCCCCCTCCCCCTCGTCACACATCGTCACAAATGTCTGACCCCCCCCCCCAGGTGCGTGACGTCATTTATGGACGGCCCCTCTTCCCTCCCCGCAAAAAAGTGGTACCTATTTTATCGACCACCCCCCCCCCCAGGTGCGTGACGTCATTTATGGACGGCCCCTCTTCCCTCCCCGCAAAAAAGTGGTACCTATTTTATCGACCACCCCCCCCCTAGGTGCGTGACGTCATTTATGGACGGCCCCTTTACCCTCCCCCCCAAAAAAGTGGTACCTACTTTATCGACCTCCTCCCCCCGCAGGGAGGAGTGATGGGCTCAGGTTGTTTGACACCCCCATAGGACTTTTAAACCACGCTGGTCAGATCCCGTTGGTTGACGGAGGGTACCATAGATGCGTGCAGTACAACAGTTGCTTGGCCAGCACCACGCCCGGCCGCCTTTGTCTCCCTAGTGGCGATGTTTTTTTTTACGCACCGAGTAACTCATTTGAGGCTGAGTCGACCTAGGGGGAGGCCGTGAGCGGGATTCGAACCCGGGTCGCCGGGTTCGTAGCGCAGCGTAGCGCTAACCGCTGCACCACCGCTCCCCACACACACAACAACAACAACCGCCATTCGCCACTAAGTGGCGGTGACGTCACCACGACGCTTGTGCCAGGCCATGTGCACCTTGAGGCTGCCACGTGAAGTGTCGAACGCCCGCTGGCAGGAAGTCACGGGGCAGACCCAGCAGGTGCCACGGGTCGACTGACCGAGATGACCGAGATGACTGGCTGATGCACCACCTGTGCCCCCTACTGTGCCAACTTGCTGTGCTTTAGCCACCCGGCGCTCCGCTCGTTGTTGTGAGCGTCGCTCCTCCGCCCTCCGTTGTTGCTGGAGGGCGACTGCCTCCAACTGCCCAGTAGCGTCCTTCACGAGCCTCCTCCACTGAGGCCGATCTTGACACCGCTGGTACCAGTCATCGGCAAGTCCACTCAGCTCCACGTCCTCCTGTACCACATCACTCCATCTCCTCTCTAGCCCGTGCCGCGCCCGTTTAGCCCCCTCGATCCGGCCGAACAAAAGCTGCTTAGGCATGCGGTGGCTGGGCATGCGGGCTACATGACCCAGCCAACGCAGCCTTGCCTGCCGCAGGAGCTCACCGATGGGACTTTGCCCAGATCTTTCAAGGACTTGTGAGCTCCTCACACAATCCAGCCTGCAGGTTAAACCCAGGATTGATCGTAGGCAGGCCAGCCTGAATGTTTTTAACCGGCGGAGATGTTCCATTAGGGGGGCCCTTTCCTGAAACCGAATTGACACCCACACACCCACACACACGCACACACAGACACGCACACAGACACACCATTCAAGGCCAGATGAAGAAGCTTCTTCTTATTTGGTTCTTTCGGTTAAGTCACGTCTAAAGATAAAATAATAAATTAAATTAAATAATAGAATACGACGTTTCGATTGCAACACAAGCAATCATCATCAGGTATAATGAAATAGCGACATAATATCTAACCAGAAAACTATAGACAGACATATTAGCAGACAGATATCACCAAGATACATACATAGCGAGAGCAACACAGGTAACAGAGAGGGGTGATCGTCTCTGTGTGGTGGCCTTAAATAGACAGAGGGGGGGGCGGAGGCAGAGAGAGGGAGGAGGGTTAGAGAAAAAATTAGCATATCAATGAGTGGTCAACAGACGTGGTGCTGCACGGCAAGTAAGCCTGCAAATCAGGAGGACACACTAAAATTAAATAACCTAGTAAAATATCGAAATGTAATGTAATACAACACAGAGGGTCGGTCAACACACAATTAACGCGTAGCCTGGTCTGCTAATATGTCTGTCTATAGTTTTCTGGTTAGATTTTATGTCGCTATTTCATTATACCTGATGATGATTGCTTGTGTTGCAATCGAAACGTCGTATTCTATTATTTAATTTAATTTATTATTTTATCTTTAGACGTGACTTAACCGAAAGAACCAAATAATAATTCCTGCAGTCACGAAAGTTCTAAAATTAAGCTTCTTCTTGGTTAGTCCCCAGCCATCTTCTGTTCCGTTCGGCTTCTGTTCCGTTCGGCTTCTGTTCCGTTCGGCTTCTTCTTGGTTAGTCCCCAGCCATCTTCTGTTCCGTTCGGCAGGGAAGTTGAGTTTGCAGGTCCACACGACGCACAGCCGTTTCAATGCGGGCAACACAACTACACAACTTTGTGTCTCTGTGTTTGTGTTGTGATGGGACTTTGTAGGATGAACGCTGAGATTCATCAGGGGCACGGGGTGACCCGTAAGGTCTGAGTTGGTCTGTAATGAGGTTGGCAATGATAAGGGGTTGACAGGTACGTAGTGGTGAGTAGTGGTGAGTGTACTAGTGAGTGTAGTGGTGAGTGTACTAGTGGTGAGTGTACCATTGGTGAGTGTAGTAGTGGTGAGTGTAGTGGTGAGTATAGTAGTGGTGAGTGTAGTGGTGAGTGTAGTGGTGAGTGTAGTGGTGAGTGTAGTAGTGGTGAGTGTACCATTGGTGAGTGTAGTAGTGGTGAGTGTAGTAGTGGTGAGTGTAGTGGTGAGTGTAGTGGTGAGTGTACTAGTGAGTGTAGTGGTGAGTGTAGTAGTGGTGAGTGTACCATTGGTGAGTGTAGTGGTGAGTGTACTAGTGGTGAGTGTACTAGTGGTGAGTGTAGTGGTGAGCGTAATGGTGAGTGTAGTGGTGAGTGTAGTGGTGAGTGTACTAGTGAGTGTAGTGGTGAGTGTAGTAGTGGTGAGTGTACCATTGGTGAGTGTAGTGGTGAGTGTAGTGGTGAGTGTAGTAGTGGTGAGTGTAGTGGTGAGTGTAGTAGTGGTGAGTGTAGTGGTGAGTGTAGTGGTGAGTGTAGTAGTGGTGAGTGTACCATTGGTGAGTGTAGTGGTGAGTGTAGTGGTGAGTGTAGTAGTGGTGAGTGTAGTGGTGAGTGTAGTAGTGGTGAGTGTAGTGGTGAGTGTAGTGGTGAGTGTAGTAGTGGTGAGTGTAGTGGTGAGTGTAGTAGTGGTGAGTGTAGTGGTGAGTGTAGTGGTGGTGAGTGTAGTGGTGGTGAGTGTAGTAGTTGTGAGTGTAGTGGTGGTGAGTGTAGTAGTGGTGAGTGTAGTGGTGAGTGTAGTGGTGGTGAGTGTAGTAGTGGTGAGTGTAGTGGTGAGTGTAGTAGTGGTGAGTGTAGTTGTGAGTGTAGTAGTGGTGAGTGTAGTAGTGGTGAGTGTAGTGGTGAGTGTAGTGGTGAGTGTAGTGGTGAGTGTACTAGTGAGTGTAGTGGTGAGTGTAGTGGTGAGTGTAGTAGTGGTGAGTGTAGTAGTGGTGAGTGTAGTGGTGAGTGTAGTAGTGGTGAGTGTAGTGGTGGTGAGTGTAGTGGTGGTGAGTGTAGTAGTTGTGAGTGTAGTGGTGGTGAGTGTAGTAGTGGTGAGTGTAGTGGTGAGTGTAGTGGTGGTGAGTGTAGTAGTGGTGAGTGTAGTGGTGAGTGTAGTAGTGGTGAGTGTAGTTGTGAGTGTAGTAGTGGTGAGTGTAGTAGTGGTGAGTGTAGTGGTGAGTGTAGTGGTGAGTGTAGTGGTGAGTGTACTAGTGAGTGTAGTGGTGAGTGTAGTGGTGAGTGTAGTAGTGGTGAGTGTACCATTGGTGAGTGTAGTGGTGAGTGTACTAGTGGTGAGTGTACTAGTGGTGAGTGTAGTGGTGAGCGTAATGGTGAGTGTAGTGGTGAGTGTAGTGGTGAGTGTACTAGTGAGTGTAGTGGTGAGTGTAGTAGTGGTGAGTGTACCATTGGTGAGTGTAGTGGTGAGTGTAGTGGTGAGTGTAGTAGTGGTGAGTGTAGTGGTGAGTGTAGTAGTGGTGAGTGTAGTGGTGAGTGTAGTGGTGAGTGTAGTGGTGAGTGTAGTAGTGGTGAGTGTAGTGGTGAGTGTAGTAGTGGTGAGTGTAGTGGTGAGTGTAGTGGTGAGTGTAGTGGTGGTGAGTGTAGTGGTGAGTGTAGTGGTGGTGAGTGTAGTTGTGAGTGTAGTGGTGAGTGTAGTAGTGGTGAGTGTAGTTGTGAGTGTAGTGGTGAGTGTAGTAGTGGTGAGTGTAGTGGTGAGTGTAGTGGTGAGTGTAGTAGTGGTGAGTGTAGTGGTGAGTGTAGTGGTGAGTGTAGTGGTGAGTGTACTAGTGAGTGTAGTGGTGAGTGTAGTAGTGGTGAGTGTACCATTGGTGAGTGTAGTAGTGGTGAGTGTAGTAGTGGTGAGTGTAGTGGTGAGTGTAGTAGTGGTGAGTGTAGTGGTGAGTGTAGTGGTGAGTGTAGTAGTGGTGAGTGTAGTGGTGAGTGTAGTGGTGAGTGTAGTGGTGGTGAGTGTAGTAGTGGTGAGTGTAGTGGTGGTGAGTGTAGTGGTGGTGAGTGTAGTGGTGGTGAGTGTAGTGGTGGTGAGTGTAGTAGTGGTGAGTGTAGTGGTGAGTGTAGTGGTGGTGAGTGTAGTAGTGGTGAGTGTAGTGGTGGTGAGTGTAGTGGTGGTGAGTGTAGTAGTTGTGAGTGTAGTGGTGAGTGTAGTGGTGGTGAGTGTAGTGGTGGTGAGTGTAGTAGTGGTGAGTGTAGTGGTGAGTGTAGTAGTGGTGAGTGTAGTTGTGAGTGTAGTGGTGAGTGTAGTAGTGGTGAGTGTAGTTGTGAGTGTAGTGGTGAGTGTAGTAGTGGTGAGTGTAGTTGTGAGTGTAGTGGTGAGTGTAGTAGTGGTGAGTGTAGTGGTGAGTGTAGTAGTGGTGAGTGTAGTGGTGAGTGTAGTGGTGAGTGTAGTGGTGGTGAGTGTATTAGTGGTGAGTGTAGTGGTGGTGTGTAGTAGTGGTGAGTGTAGTGGTGAGTGTAGTGGTGGTGAGTGTAGTAGTGGTGAGTGTAGTGGTGGTGAGTGTAGTAGTGGTGAGTGTAGTGGTGAGTGTAGTGGTGGTGAGTGTATTAGTGGTGAGTGTAGTGGTGGTGAGTGTAGTAGTGGTGAGTGTAGTGGTGAGTGTAGTGGTGGTGAGTGTAGTAGTGGTGAGTGTAGTGGTGAGTGTAGTGGTGAGTGTAGTAGTGGTGAGTGTAGTGGTGAGTGTAGTAGTTGTGAGTGTAGTGGTGAGTGTAGTAGTGGTGAGTGTAGTTGTGAGTGTAGTGGTGAGTGTAGTAGTGGTGAGTGTAGTTGTGAGTGTAGTGGTGAGTGTAGTAGTGGTGAGTGTAGTTGTGAGTGTAGTGGTGAGTGTAGTAGTGGTGAGTGTAGTTGTGAGTGTAGTGGTGAGTGTAGTAGTGGTGAGTGTAGTGGTGAGTGTAGTAGTTGTGAGTGTAGTGGTGAGTGTAGTAGTGGTGAGTGTAGTTGTGAGTGTAGTGGTGAGTGTAGTAGTGGTGAGTGTAGTTGTGAGTGTAGTAGTGAGTGTAGTAGTGGTGAGTGTAGTTGTGAGTGTAGTGGTGAGTGTAGTAGTGGTGAGTGTAGTGGTGAGTGTACTAGTGGTGAGTGTAGTGGTGGTGAGTGCAGTGGTGAGTGTAGTAGTGGTGAGTGTAGTTGTGAGTGTAGTGGTGAGTGTAGTAGTGGTGAGTGTAGTTGTGAGTGTAGTGGTGAGTGTAGTAGTGGTGAGTGTAGTTGTGAGTGTAGTGGTGAGTGTAGTAGTGAGTGTAGTAGTGGTGAGTGTAGTTGTGAGTGTAGTGGTGAGTGTAGTAGTGGTGAGTGTAGTTGTGAGTGTAGTGGTGAGTGTAGTAGTGGTGAGTGTAGTTGTGAGTGTAGTGGTGAGTGTAGTAGTGGTGAGTGTAGTTGTGAGTGTAGTGGTGAGTGTAGTAGTGGTGAGTGTAGTGGTGAGTGTAGTAGTTGTGAGTGTAGTGGTGAGTGTAGTAGTGGTGAGTGTAGTTGTGAGTGTAGTGGTGAGTGTAGTAGTGGTGAGTGTAGTTGTGAGTGTAGTGGTGAGTGTAGTAGTGGTGAGTGTAGTTGTGAGTGTAGTGGTGAGTGTAGTAGTGGTGAGTGTAGTTGTGAGTGTAGTGGTGAGTGTAGTAGTGGTGAGTGTAGTTGTGAGTGTAGTGGTGAGTGTAGTAGTGGTGAGTGTAGTTGTGAGTGTAGTGGTGAGTGTAGTAGTGGTGAGTGTAGTTGTGAGTGTAGTGGTGAGTGTAGTAGTGGTGAGTGTAGTTGTGAGTGTAGTGGTGAGTGTAGTAGTGGTGAGTGTAGTTGTGAGTGTAGTGGTGAGTGTAGTAGCGGTGAGATTTTGACTTAAAACTTTCGTGACTACAGGAATTCATCATATTTTTGGTTCTTTCGGTAAAGTCACGTAATAGAAAATAAAATTAAAAATAAATTGTGTTTGGATCGAAACGTCGTGGGTTTTTTTTTGCTTTTATTTTTTATTTGAATTTATGTTTCATTTTAATTTCTTTTATTTTTATTGACTTTACCGAAAGACTATAATTTACCGAAAGAACCAAGAATATGTAGTGGTGAGTAGCAGGGGTTGTCAGCTGTGACGAGACCGCCTTTGTCTTCCCTTGCTATCTACTCTCTCTTGACAATGAGATCGTGTGGGTCAAAAATATTTAATTTTGTAATTTTGCACTGAACAAAAATCTCTAAAAGTTCATCTCAGGTTGTTAATTTCTCTCTCACTTTCTTAAAACAAAAGCGATTGACGCGACTCTGTCTCTTTGTATAACCACTGTTGCCTAATCCTTGCTGTATATATATACAGATATATTATTTTCAAGAAGATATCTTGCTTACATTTTTTTTTATCGTACAAACAAAAAAACACGGGTCAAGATTTTTTATTTTCGTAGGCCCCTTTCGTTTTTCGTAGGCCCGCGGCACAGTGCCTACTGTGGTCTATTGGATAATACGGCCATGGTGTGTGGGTGGGTAGATTAGTGGGTGGGTGGATTAGTGGGTGGGTGGATTAGTGGGTGGGTGGATGAGTGGGTAGGTAAGTGAGTGGGTGAATGGGTGGGTGGGTGGTTGAATGGGTGGGTGGGTGGGGAAGTGGGTGGGTGGGTGGGTGGGGAAGTGGGAAGTGCGTGGGTGGGTGAGTGAGTGGGTGAATGGGTGAATGAGTGGATGAGTGGGTGAGTGAGTGGGTGAATGGGTGGATGGGTGGGTGAGTGCATGGGTGAGTGAGTGGGTGAATGGGTGGGTGGGTGAATGAGTGGGTGCGTGGGGGAGTGGGTGGGTGAATGGGTGGGTGAATGAGTGGGTGCGTGGGGGAGTGGGTGGGTGGGTGAGTGAGTGGATGAATGGGTGGGTGAATGAGTGGATGGGTGGGTGGATGAGTGGGTGGGTGGGTAAGTGGGTGAATGAGTGGGTGGGTGAGTGGGTGAATGGGTGAGTGAGTGGGTGAGTGAGTGGGTGGGTGGTTGAGTGGATGGTTGGGTGGGTGAATGGGTGGATGGGTGAATGAGTGGATGGGTGAGTGGGTGGGTGAGTGAGTGAATTAGTGAGTGGGTGAATGGGTGGGTGAGTGGATGGGTGAGTGGGTGAATGGGTGGGTGGGTGGCTGAGTCGGTCGCCCCCAGGCACAGTGCCTACTGTGGCCTATTGGATAATACATCCCTGGCGCCAGGTACTCATTTGAGGCCGAGTCGACCTAGGGGGGAGGCCCGCAAACAGTTCAGATAATCGTCGTCACCGGTGTTGGTGACCATGAGCGGGAATCAAACTCGGGTTAACCGGGGTTCGTAGGGCAATGCGCTAACCGCTGCGCCACCGCTCCCCACTTGATGCGGACGCCGTAGCCTATAGCACCTACTATGCACCATGACAGTCATATATAATGGATACATTCAGTGCACGACCACCCGTAGCGTCATCAAATACGCATTTTAATGACGGCATTACATGTGATTAATATTTAATTGAGGATGTTAAAGCGGCCGGCTTTATTGATGACGGCGAAAGGGAAGTACCCGGTTTGTAGCCCGGGGCGAAAAATATATTTAAAATCTTTTCTTAAAAACGTGACAAAGACATACACAGGTACTAAGCCCGGTGGGCCGTTTGGCCATTTTTCGACCAACAAAATTATAAGAGGCTTGCCCAAGTCCAAAAAGTTGTAGAATTGGTCATCCATCTAGCCGGGTCCCACCACAACACCGCAGGCCACAACACTCGCTCGCTCACCATAGTTCAGGCCACAACACTCACCACACTGCAGGCCACAACACTCACCCACTCACCACACTCCAGGCCACACCACTCACCCACTCACCACAGTGCAAGCCACAACACTCACCCACTCACCACACTGCAGGCCACAACACCCACTCACTCACCACAGTGCAAGCCACAACACTCACTCACTCACCACACTTCAGGCCACAACACTCACCCACTCACCACACCGCAGGCCACAACACTCACCCACTCACCACACTGCAGGCCACAACACTCACCCACTCACCACACTGCAGGCCACAACACTCACCCACTCACCACACTCCAGGCCACACCACTCACCCACTCACCACACTGCAGGCCACAACACTCACCCACTCACCACACTCCGGCCACAACACTCACCCACTCACCACACCGCAGGCCACAACACTCACCCACTCACCACACTCCAGGCCACAACACTCACCCACTCACCACACCGCAGGCCACAACACTCACCCACTCACCACACTTCAGGCCACAACACTCACCCACTCACCACACTCCAGGCCACAACACTCACCCACTCACCACACTCCAGGCCACAACACTCACCCACTCACCACACTCCAGGCCACAACACTCACCCATTCACCACACTCCAGGCCACAACACTCACCCACTCACCACACTCCAGGCCACAACACTCACCCACTCACCACACTTCGGGCCACAACACTCACCCACTCACCACACTCCAGGCCACAACACTCACCCACTCACCACACTCCTGGCCACAACACTCACCCACTCACCACACCGCAGGCCACAACACTCACCCACTCACCACACTGCACGCCACAACACTCACCCACTCACCACACTGCAGGCCACAACACTCACCCACTCACCACACTCCAGGCCACAACACTCACCCACTCACCACACTGCAGGCCACAACACTCACCCACTCACCACACTCCAGGCCACAACAATCACCCACTCACCACACCGCAGGCCACAACACTCACCCACTCACCACACCGCAGGCCACAACACTCACCCACTCACCACACTCCAGGCCACAACACTCACCCACTCACCACACTCCAGGCCACACCACTCACCCACTCACCACACTGCAAGCCACAACACTCACCCACTCACCACACCGCAGGCCACAACACTCACCCACTCACCACACTCCAGGCCACAACACTCACCCACTCACCACACTCCAGGCCACAACACTCACTCACTCACCACACTCCAGGCCACAACACTCACCCACTCACCACACTCCAGGCCACAACACTCACCACACTGCAGGCCACAACACTCACCCACTCACCACACTCCAGGCCACAACACTCACCCACTCACCACACTCCAGGCCACAACACTCACCCACTCACCACACTCCAGGCCACAACACTCACCCACTCACCACACTCCAGGCCACAACACTCACCCACTCACCACACTGCAGGCCACAACACTCACCCACTCACCACACTTCAGGCCACAACACTCACCCACTCACCACACTGCAGGCCACAACACTCATTCACTCACCACACTCAGGCCACAACACTCACCCACTCACCACACCACAGGCCACAACACTCACCCACTCACCACACTGCAGGCCACAACACTCACCACACTGCAGGCCACAACACTCACCCACTCACCACACTTCAGGCCACAACACTCACCCACTCACCACACTTAGGCCACAACACTCACCCACTCACCACACTTCAGGCCACAACACTCACCCACTCACCACTCAGGCCACAACACTCACCCACTCACCACACTCCAGGCCACAACACTCACCCACTCACCACACTGCAGGCCACAACACTCACCACACTCACCACACTCCAGGCCACAACACTCACCCACTCACCACACTCCAGGCCACAACACTCACCCACTCACCACACTGCAGGTCACAACACTCACTCACTCACCACACTCCAGGCCACAACACTCACCCACTCACCACACTGCAGGCCACAACACTCACCCACTCACCCACTCAGGCCACAACACTCACCCACTCACCACACCGCAGGCCACAACACTCACCCACTCACCACACTATAGGCCACAACACTCACCCACTCACCACCCTCAGGCCACAACACTCACCACACTCAGGCCACAACAATCACCCACTCACCACACTATCTGCATTTGCCATAAATATGCTAAATTCCTCTTGATATGCAAATTTGTTTGTCAAGGCGCTCTACCCCCCTCCAACCCAGCAGCTTAAACAGTCGCTCCAAGCCTGGGGCGTGCCATTCAGACTCTGCCTTCTCGACAGACCTGTTCTCCACCTGAGGACGGCTGCTTGCGTTGTGGCCGAAACGTCGTGAGAATTGTATTTTATTATGTTTTATTTTTAGTATTTTATTATTTCCCTTCTATGTGACTTTACCGAAAGAACCAAGAAGATGAATCCCTGCAGTCACGAAAGCTTTAAATCGAAATTTTATTATGTTTTATTTTTATTCTTTATTATTTCCATTCTACGTGACTTTACCGAAAGAACCAAGATGAATCCCTGCAGTCACGAAAGCTTTAAATCGAAATTTTATTATGTTTTATTTTTATTATTTTATTATTTCCATTCTACGTGACTTTACCGAAAGAACCAAGAAGATGAATCCCTGCAGTCACGAAAGAAGCTTTAAATCGAAATTTTATTATGTTTTATTTTTATTATTTCATTACTTCCCTTCTACGTGACTTTACCGAAAGAACCAAGAAGATTTTACTTCAAAGGAGGAGGAACAGCGACACGACACGATCTCTCTCGGTTGTGGAGTGACTCACGCAGCCAGCTATGGCTGCAGGGTTTTGGTGGTAGATGTTGTTGATGTCGTTTATTGTGAAAATTCCGTCACAGTTCCTATGATCACTGTTTCATCGCTTTCACGGTTTTATTTTGGTGATTTTCGAAAAGTTTTTTGGGTTTGGCCATGTTTGTGTTGTTGTAGTACGGAGCTAGACTGATGGCCTTAATCAAAGTTGTCTTGTGGTTGTTGTTGTTGTTGTTTGACTTGCATCCCACTGGGATTGTTGCACACAGCGTTGGTGTACGGTGCTTTTTATGGAATTTTTTCCTGTCTTTTCTTGGATTTTCTGTTCGCACTCAGTCAGATATTCACTTAAAGATGTTTTCTTGTTCATGTTTTTGTTTTTTGTTTGTTGCGGTTGCACCCGATTCAAGAGCCGAATGGCTCACAGGGCTAGACCTAATACATGAACTTGATTCTAGATTTGAAGCTTTCGTGACTGCAAGGATTCGGTGAAGTCACCTAGGTAAAAAATAAAAATTAATAAAAGTAATAATAGAAATACAATAATAGAGCAACAAGTTTATTTTATTATTTTATTTTGCATTACATACCTACGTGGCTTGACCGAAAAAACCTAAGCGTATGAACTTGAACTGTTTGCTGAAGCTCCTATCAGCATGGCAGCAGCAGCAGCAGCACCTCCACAACATCGACACGGAATCTCCTGGACTACTTTGCTGCCGTACACGAGAATAAAAGTCGATTACCCCCATGAACGCGGTACCTATTTTATCGACCCCGGTGGGAGGGAGTGATGATGATGATGATGATGGTTGTTGGGTGAATCAACAACGCCACTCACGCAAAACACTCCCAGCAGCGCAGCAGGACACATTGTTGAAAAAAAAAGTTTAGTCGCAAGCCTTTACATAATTGATTAGTAGTATATACACAACGATTAATTGGGGGGAAATAAAAACACGTGTTAAGTGCAAATTAAATTAAGCAAAAAAAATAATTCACAATGTCCAATGTACTTCTGTAATGGCAAAATTAATTACGCAGGCTTTGAATGCTTCTTCTTAAAAAGCCACTAAATCAATCGCTTGTTCTGTCGATACGGGAAAGGCTATTGGGGTCGTGCCAGCAGCGCGCGTTAGAGTGTGTGTCAGGTCCGCTTGGCGGGTCGCGCCAGCAGATGGCGCTCCCGTTCCATCTCTCGCTCCTTCTGCTGCTCCCGCTCCAGCGCTTCCTTCTGCTTCTGCTGCTGCAGCTGCAGCGCTCGCTTCTGCAAACATTCGGCAAATCAGCGGGCGCGACCGATGCACCGCCCCCGTTGACGAACTCGCTCGCTCGTCGCTCGCTCACTTGCTCGCTCGCCCCGTGGTTCAATCGCTCGCTCACTTCGCCCCGTGGCTCAGTCGCTCGCTCGCTCGCCCCGTGGCTCAATCGCTCGCTCGCTCGCCCCGTGGCTCAATCGCTCGCTCGCCCCGTGGCTCAATCGCTCGCTCGCTCGCCCCGTGGTTCAATCGCTCGCTCGCCCCGTGGCTCAATCGCTCGCTCACTCGCCCCGTGGTTCAATCGCTCGCTCGCCCCGTGGCTCAATCGCTCGCTCACTCGCCCCGTGGCTCAATCGCTCGCTCGCTCGCCCCGTGGTTCAATCGCTCGCTCGCCCCGTGGCTCAATCGCTCGCTCGCTCGCCCCGTGGTTCAATCGCTCGCTCGCCCCGTGGCTCAATCGCTCGCTCGCTCGCCCCGTGGTTCAATCGCTCGCTCGCCCCGTGGCTCAATCGCTCGCTCGCTCGCCCCGTGGCTCAATCGCTCGCTCACTCGCCCCGTGGTTCAATCGCTCGCTCACTCGCCCCGTGGTTCAATCGCTCGCTCGCCCCGTGGCTCAATCGCTCGCTCACTCGCCCCGTGGCTCAATCGCTCGCTCGCTCGCCCCGTGGTTCAATCGCTCGCTCGCCCCGTGGCTCAATCGCTCGCTCGCTCGCCCCGTGGTTCAATCGCTCGCTCGCCCCGTGGCTCAATCGCTCGCTCACTCGCCCCGTGGCTCAATCGCTCGCTCGCTCGCCCCGTGGTTCAATCGCTCGCTCGCCCCGTGGCTCAATCGCTCGCTCACTCGCCCCGTGGTTCAATCGCTCGCTCACTCGCCCCGTGGTTCAATCGCTCGCTCGCCCCGTGGCTCAATCGCTCGCTCGCCCCGTGGCTCAATCGCTCGCTCACTCGCCCCGTGGTTCAATCGCTCGCTCGCTCGCCCCGTGGCTCAATCGCTCGCTCGCCCCGTGGTTCAGTCGCTCGCTCGCCCCGTGGCTCAATCGCTCGCTCGCTCGCCCCGTGGTTCAATCGCTCGCTCGCCCCGTGGCTCAATCGCTCGCTCACTCGCCCCGTGGTTCAATCGCTCGCTCGCTCGCCCCGTGGCTCAATCGCTCGCTCGCCCCGTGGTTCAGTCGCTCGCTCGCCCCGTGGCTCAATCGCTCGCTCGCTCGCCCCGTGGCTCAATCGCTCGCTCGCTCGCCCCGTGGCTCAATCGCTCGCTCGCTCGCCCCGTGGCTCAATCGCTCGCTCGCTCGCCCCGTGGCTCAATCGCTCGCTCACTCGCCCCGTGGCTCAATCGCTCGCTCACTCGCCCCGTGGCTCAATCGCTCGCTCACTCGCCCCGTGGCTCAATCGCTCGCTCACTCGCCCCGTGGCTCAATCGCTCGCTCACTCGCCCCGTGGCTCAATCGCTCGCTCACTCGCCCCGTGGCTCAATCGCTCGCTCACTCGCCCCGTGGCTCAATCGCTCGCTCACTCGCCCCGTGGCTCAATCGCTCGCTCACTTGCCCCGTGGCTCAATCGCTCGCTCACTCGCCCCGTGGCTCAATCGCTCGCTCACTCGCCCGTGGCTCAATCGCTCGCTCACTCGCCCGTGGCTCAATCGCTCGCTCGCCCCGTGGTTCAATCGCTCGCTCACTCGCCCCGTGGTTCAATCGCTCGCTCACTCGCCCCGTGGTTCAATCGCTCGCTCGCCCCGTGGCTCAATCACTTGCTCACTCACTCGCCCCGTGGTTCAATCGCTCACTCGCCCCGTGGCTCAATCGCTCGCTCACTCGCCCCGTGGTTCAATCGCTCACTCGCCCCGTGGTTCAATCGCTCGCTCGCCCCGTGGCTCAATCGCTCGCTCACTCGCCCCGTGGTTCAATCGCTCGCTCACTCGCCCCGTGGTTCAATCGCTCGCTCGCCCCGTGGCTCAATCACTTGCTCACTCACTCGCCCCGTGGTTCAATCGCTCACTCGCCCCGTGGCTCAATCGCTCGCTCACTCGCCCCGTGGTTCAATCGCTCGCTCGCCCCGTGGCTCAATCACTTGCTCACTCACTCGCCCCGTGGTTCAATCGCTCGCTCGCCCCGTGGCTCAATCGCTCGCTCACTCGCCCCGTGGTTCAATCGCTCGCTCGCCCCGTGGTTCAATCGCTCGCTCGCCCCGTGGTTCAATCGCTCGCTTACTCGCCCAGTGGTTCAATCGCTCGCTCACTCGCCCCGTGGCTCAATCGCTCGCTCACTCACCCGGTGGTTGACTCGCTCGCTTACCCGGTGGTTCACTGGCTCACTCATTTACTCGCTCACCTGGTCGCCCACTTGCTCACTCGCCCGGTGGCTCAATCACTCGCTCTCTCACTCACCTGGTCGCCCACTTGCTCGCTCGCTCACTTGCCTGGTGGCTCACTCGCTCACTCATTTACTCACTCACCTGGTCGCCCACTTGCTCACTCGCCCGGTGGCTCAATCACTCGCTCTCTCACTCACCTGGTCGCCCACTTGCTCGCTCGCTCACTTGCCTGGTGGCTCACTCGCTCACTCATTTACTCGCTCACCGCTCGCTCACTCGCACGTCGCTCGCTCGCCCAGTGGTTCAATCGCTCGCCCGCTCGCCCCGTGGAGAATAGGTTTTTTCCCCTTTAATCTGGCAACAAAACAGCTGTGTTAATATATTCTTGGCTCTTTCGGTCAAGTCACGTAGACGGGAAACAATAAAATAAAAAAAATATAAAACAATAAAATTCTCACGACGTTTCGACTGCAACACAAGCAATCATCGTCAAGTGTGGAAACCCACAGCAAGAAAAAGACGCCACTTCAAAAAAAGTTGCTCTTGCCGTGTTTTTTTCACACCTGATGATGATTGCTTGTGTTGCAGTCGAAACGTCGTGAGAATTTTGTTTGATATTTTTATTATTTTATTGTTTCCCTTCTACGTGACTTTACCGAAAGAACCAAGTATACAGGTGTTAAGTTGTTAAAACAGCACTCTCTAAACGCGTGCCGTCGATTCTAAAACGGAGGACCCGGAGGAAAAATCCACGCGACCACGGGGAGAGAGAGAGACACGCAAACTCCAAATATACAGCAGGCATCGTCATGGTCGGGATCGAACCCACGACTTCCTGTAGACCAGGCGAGGTAGTTAACATCTCACCACGGGGAGAGAGAGAGACACGCAAACTCCAAATATACAGCAGGCATCGTCAGGGTCGGGATCGAACCCACGACCTCCTACACCCCAGGCGAGGTAGTTAACATCTCACCACGGAGAGAGAGAGACACGCAAACTCCAAATATACAGCAGCAGGCGTCGTCAGGGTCGGGATCGAACCCACGACCTCTTACACCCCAGGCGAGGTAGTTAACATTTCATTAACCGGGGCGGCCTTCCCGATCAGAACCGCGAGCCTCTGCAGCAAGTAGCGAAAGCTCCACCGCTAGGAGGGGTGACGAACCTTCAGCTTGCTGGTCTTCTCGTGCAGAGCCAGCATGTCTCTCCTCACCGTCACCAGCTTCTGTTGATACATCCGAGCCTCTGTGAACTGAAGGGCGAGGGAGGCGTGGGGGGCGGAGAGGGGGGGGGGGGGCGGCGTGGGTGGGCAGTGGCAATGCCAACGGAGCGGGCTCGCTAACGGCGCTGGCGTTGACCGCCGATTTGCCAAATCCAATCGGTCCCCGCTTGTACGTGACTTCACCGAAAGAACCAAGTATACAGGTGTTAAGTTGTTAAAACACCACTCTCTAAACGCGTGCCGTCGATTCTAAAACGGAGGACCCGGAGGAAAAATCCACGCGACCGCGGAGAGAGAGACACGCAAACTCCAAATATACAGCAGGCGTCAGGGTCGGGATCGAACCCACGACCTCTTGCATACCAGGCGAGGTAGTCAACATCTCACCACGGGGAGAGAGAGAGACACGCAAACTCCAAATATACAACAGGCGCTGGCGTTGACCGCCGATTTGCCAAATCCAATCGGTCCGCGCTTCTACGTGACTTTACCGAAAGAACCAAGAATACAGGTGTTAAGTTGTTAAAACACCACTCTCTAAACGGTGTTTGTACTGCAGGAGGAATCCGATGAGCCATGAAGCTCGTATTTTTTATCACAGGTGTTCAAGTGGGGGGCCACGGGGTCAAAAAAATTACAACGATGAACACCACAAAGTTGAGGGAAAGGTGAGAAAATCACCACCAAAAAATGAAGCTAAACTATTTTTCGATTTAAAGCTTTCGTGACTGCAGGGATTCATCTTCTTGGTTCTTTCGGTAAAGTCACGTAGAAGGGAAATAATCAAATAATACAAATAAAACATAATAAAATACAATTCTCACGACGTTTCGGCCACAACGCAAGCAGCCGTCCTCAAGTGAAGAACAGGTCTGTCGGGAAGACAGCGTCTGTTAAATTTCGATTTAAAGCTTTCGTGTCTGCAGAGATTCATATTCTTGGTTCTTTCGGTAAAGTCACGTAGAAGGGAAATAATAAAATAATAAAAATATAAAACAATAAAATTCTCACGACGTTTCGACTGCAACACAAGCAATCATCATCAGGTGTGAAATCCACAGCAAGAAAATGTATTGCTGTAAGAAAAATTATAAAACAATTAAAATTCTCACGACGTTTCGACTGCAACGCAAGCAATCATCATCATCAGGTGTGAAATCCACGGCAAGAAAATTCGAAACGAAGTGGCTTTTCATCATCATCATCATCATCAGGTCCTGTGGATTTCACAGCTGATGATGATTGCTTGTGTTGCAGTTGAAACTTCGTGAGAATTTTATTGTTTTATATTTTTATTATTTCCCTTCTACGTGACTTTACCGAAAGAACCAAGAATACGATTTTGACGCTACCAGCTACGCCCCCACCGACCTACCGGCTTCTTTTTCAACAGCGACCAGGCCACGAACAACAGCTCCACTCAAAACGTGCCCTTCTTTCTCAACTTACCAGCGTGTTGAAAGTCGTGGTAGCTTGGCATTCATGTAGTTTGCCGTTCTCCTGGTCCAGGGTATCCATCACCACCATCTGAGTTTTCCTGGCCGCAGACAAAGCCGTCGCACGGCAAAGAAAGACAAGGTCACGCGACACGCAACGGGGGGTCGTGGCAATCCGTGCCACGCGCAGTCTCGCGTCACGTACCGCACCCTGCGAGTCTGTGTGCATCTATCCGCGAGAGGCAGTTTTTCTTTTTTAAATCCTTTATTTTAGGTTCGCTTGCGCGCTTACGACCGTGCAAATCTTTCGGTCGTTTTTGAACCCACTTCCCGTGATCCGATCGAGCTGACATTTTTGCACGCAGACTCGTTGTGCGTGACAATTAATGTTCGTGAATTTTTTTTTCCAAAATTTTACACTTTTTAGGACAAAAATAAATTATATTTAATTCCCAATTGCTTAATGGTGCAATGCAATCATCTGACCCATAGGTGGCAGCCATCTCAAGCCAGAGGACGAGAGGACTCTAGCCGCCACGCATATAAAGGATTTATAGTGAAAAACTTTGTTTTTACGGGTTATACTTGTTAAAATCCTTTATATTAAGTTCACTTGCTTGCTTGCTTGCATGCTTACGACCGTGCAAATCTTTCGGTCGTTTTTTAACCCACTTCCCGTGATCCAATCGAGCTGACATTTTGCACACAGACTCATTGTGCGTGACAATTTATTTTCGTGAAAAATGTTTTTCTTCAAAATTTTCCACTTTTTTGGAAAGAATTTATTTCATATTTAATTTAAAATACCAATGTGATAAAAATGAAACTCTTACTCAAGAAAAACAGAAATGAATAATAAAATAAAACCGATGCCACGCACATAAAGGATTTATAGTGAAAAACTTTGTTTTTACGGGTTAATTTTTTTCTCTCCGGTGAGATCGCGTGAAAATAAATGTTGTGTCGTGAAACCCGCCGCCGTCGCCACCCGACAGCCAATTGGCGAGGGGTTTGTCACGTGATGCAAAAGTGCCAATTCGTTACTGCCAATTGGCACGTCACTACCAATTACAATCAGCGTCAGCAGGCGACACATTTTTATTTACGTGATCTAACCAACAAACCTCTATTAAGGATAATATTGGTCTATGGATAATGTTAGTCTATGGGGCAATGTTAGTCTATGGGCAGTGTTAGTCTATGGGTAGTGTTGAGTCTATGTGTAGTGTTAGTCTATGGGCAGTGTTAGTCTATGGGCAATGTTAGTCTATGGGCAATGTTAGTCTATGGGCAATGTTAGTCTATGGGCAATGTTAGTCTATGGGGCAATGTTAGTCTTTGGGGCAATGTTAGTCTATGGGCAATTTACACCATTGGAACCTCATTTGCCAGTAAAAAATATAATTGTCTTTTTACCCTTCTATCTGGCAACAAAACTGACACCTTTTTTACAAGGAGTCATGTTTGCAAGGACAGTGCATACAGAGTTATGTTTTTTGTTTGCATTATGACTGCAGGTATTGTGGTCTATGCAAATATGACTCCTTGTAAAAAAGGTGTCAGTTTTGTTGCCAGATGGAAGGGTAAAAAACCAATTATCATATTTTTTACTGTCAAATGAGGTTCCAATGGTGTAAATGCTTTACCCCGAGCTCTCATACTCTGATGGTACGTTGTCTTTGAGTTGTGCGCCTTTTGGCGTCATCTGGTCCAACACCATGTGAGACTAGGCTCTAAGGAAAGCTGTCTCGGGTGTGGACCAATCAACTTCAAGGACAGTGCATACATTATCAGAGTTATGTTTTTTGTTTGCATTACGACTGCAGGTATCGTGGTCTATGCAAACATGACTCCTTGTAAAAAAAAAGGTGTCAGTTTTGTTGCCAGATAAAAGGGTAAAAAAACAATTATCAACTTTCCATCAGTCGCTCGCAATCCACGCAGTGATAACAGTTCATTAAAAAAAAATCAAGCGGAGCTTCGCAATTTCTTCGGATTTCCCCGCCGTGTCCAAGACACTCACGTGAGCTCGGACAGCGACCGTCCCGCCCGCTGCAGGTCGGGCAGGTAGTGAGACACCAAGCCCTGCGCCAAAAGCTCCACGGCACGCGACGACGCGTCGGACGCTTCGCTGCCGGGAGGACCGCCCGGAACGCCGGCGGTGACGGCGGTGGTGGTGGCACCGACGTCACCGGGAGGATCTTCCAAACCGGTGGCGTCACCGTGAGCTCGTGGTGCGGTAGCGTCGTCACAGCCGCCCCCCTTGGTCTTCGCCGGTGAGATCTACCGAACCTTCACCGGCAACATCACCGCCACCGCCGCCGCCGCCATCGCCGGTAACATCCCCGGAGTCTTTCTGCCGATGAACGCCGTCAAGGACTGGAATTCCGGTGGCTTCAGTCATAGCTGTGGAACTGAATTCGCAGAGAAAACCATCACCTGTGTGGACATTTGTTATCTCGTTACTGACGTAATTTTTCGATTTAAAGCTTCTTTCGTGACTGCAGGAATTCATCTTCTTGGTTCTTTCGGTAAAGTCACGTAGAAGGGAAAAAATAAAAGAATAAAAATAAAACATACTAAAATAATTAATATAAACACACACACACATTTTTCGATTTAAAGCTTCTTTCGTGACTGCAGGAATTCATCTTCTTGGTTCTTTCGGTAAAGTCACGTAGAAGGGAAGTAATAAAATAATAAAAATAAAACATTACAAAATAAAATTCTCACGACATTCAGACGCTTCGACAGACCTGGTCTTCACCTGAGGACGGCCGCTTGCGTTGTGGCCGAAACGTCGTGAGAATTATTTTATTATGTTTTATTTTTATTATTTTATTACTTCCCTTCTACGTGACTTTACCGAAAGAACCAAGAAGATGACGTAATTTATTTAGACAGCGCACCATGGTGGCTAGGAGATGTTAACTACCTCGTCTGGTATGCAGGTGGTCGTGGGTTCGATCCCGACCCTGACACCTGCTGTATATTTTGAGTTTGCGTGTCTCTCTCTCATCATCATCACGGTGGCTAGGAGATGTTAACTACCTCGCCTGGTGTTCAGGAGGTCGTGGGTTCGATCCCGACCCTGACGCCTGCTGTATATTTGGAGTTTGCGTGTCTCTCTCTTTCTCTCTCATCATCATCACGGTGGCTAGGAGATGTTATTCCGCAAATATGCGGCGTGGTGTATTCCGCAAATATGCCCGACTGTGAGGGCGGGCACAAGCCGGCGTGAGTAGGTTAAACGTTGAGTTTTATAAGGGCACCACGGGGTGACCAGCCCCTCCCCACCCAGCCCCACCCCTCCCACCCAGCCCCACCCCTCTCCACCCAGCCCCTCCCCTCCCCACCCAGCCCCACCCAACCCCTCCCCACCCAACCCCACCCAACCCCTACCCAGCCCCACCCCTCCCCACCCTTCCCACCCAGCCCCACCCCTCCCCACCCAGCCCCTCCCCACCCAGCCCCACCCAACCCCTCCCCACCCAGCCCCACCCAACCCATCCCCACCCAGCCCCTCCCCACCCAGCCCCTCCCCACCCTCCCCTCTCCACCCAGCCCAACCCTCCCATTTTTTGATGCACGACGGACGGACACAATAATCCCCTTGGGCTGGTGATACCAGGTGGTTCCTACCAGTATAATAAGAATTGGTTTGACACTTTTTGGCATAACAAAAATCCAGGAGTTTTGTGAAAATGTTCATCAAACACCAAAACGGAAACGTTTTTATAATGAATCAAGTAAAACCGCACTAACCTCACACACGCTACCTGAGATGAACGTTCAAACACACACGGGTTGATTTAATCAATCGGAGTGTATGAAGAAGCAAACTTGCACAAGTTAACACTTTTAAGCGCTTAAACGCGTGGCTACAGTTAGGAGTACACGGCCGGTCCACAAGTCTTGTGACCTCCCCCCCCCCCCCGATTTAAATAATCGACCCCGAACATTTAGTTTTTGCTACTCTGCATATTTATTTATGTTTAGAAATAAACCTTAATTTATATGTAAATATATATTTAACATTACGTTCAAGAGGTATTGTATCTGGACCACCGTTTACGCACATAACGTTACGGCCGTACCCTAACGTACAGCTAGAAGTGCAGCAATGTTGCCGTAGATATCGATTACACGCATTTTGTCAATAACGATGCTGCCACCCAAAAAAATCACAGACGTTTCAAGCGATGAGCCTTCTACTGCATAGCCGATACGAGCAAATTTAAACATCACGATGTTTACATTTTTGCCCCCCACCCACCCAAATTTAATGTATAATCGAACCTCGGTTTTTAAAAACGAAAAGTATTGCACGCTAACGTGAAACGTTATCGATTAAAACGAAATAATGTAAAAGCCACCTTCAGTCCTGAGCGAGAGATCATCAGCTGATCGTGGACCCCACGACATCCGGTTGCGCGCGTGACGTCGCGGCGGCCATATTGGTCAGGGGGGAGGATATGACGTCAGGCGTCCCCCACACTTTCTGGGCTCGCGATTGGCGGAGCGGGTTTGTTTACCCTTACAAAGATGGCCGAGAGTGTTCGTCACGTGGTGACGTTCTGGTGGAGCGGTCCCACCTGATGACGGAGACTTGTGTTGCCTCCGAAACGTCGTGATTTTTGTTTTTATTTTATTTTCATTAATTTTGATGTTTTACCTACGTGACTTTACCGAAAAAACCTAAGAATAAGAATATGGTGGAGCGGTTTGGAGTGGGGGGGGGAGTGAGAGGGTTGGGGGGGAGTGGGAGGAGTTGGGAGGGGGAGTGGGGGGGTTGGGGGAGTGGTGGGAGGGGTTGGGGGGGGTTGAGGGGGGAGTGGGAGGGGGTTGAGGGGGGAGGGGTTGGGGGGGAGTGGGGGGGGGTGAGAGGGCTAGGGGGAGGGGTTGGGGGGGTTGGGGGGGGAGTGGGGGGGGGGGGGTGAGAGGGTTGGGGGGGAGTGGGGGGGGGGGTGGGAGGGGTTGGGGGGGGAGTGGGGGGGTGAGAGGGTTGGGGGGGAGTGGGAGGGTTGGGGGGAGTGGGAGGGGTTGGGGGGAGTGGGAGGGGTTGGGGGGAGTGGGGGGGGTGAGAGGGTTGGGGGGGAGTGGGAGGAGTGGGGGGGTTGGGGGGAGTGGGGGGGGGGTGAGAGGGTTGGGGGGGAGTGGGGGGGGGGTGGGAGGGGTTGGGG
>NC_136334.1:6071374-6089811 GCF_964198595.1 Lampetra fluviatilis | reverse complement strand
GGCCGGTCCACAAGTCTTGTGACCTCCCCCCCCCCCCCCGATTTAAATAATCGACCCCGAACATTTAGTTTTTGCTACTCTGCATATTTATTTATGTTTAGAAATAAACCTTAATTTATATGTAAATATATATTTAACATTACGTTCAAGAGGTATTGTATCTGGACCACCGTTTACGCACATAACGTTACGGCCGTACCCTAACGTACAGCTAGAAGTGCAGCAATGTTGCCGTAGATATCGATTACACGCATTTTGTCAATAACGATGCTGCCACCCAAAAAAATCACAGACGTTTCAAGCGATGAGCCTTCTACTGCATAGCCGATACGAGCAAATTTAAACATCACGATGTTTACATTTTTGCCCCCCACCCACCCACCCAAATTTAATGTATAATCGAACCTCTGTTTTTAAAAACGGAAAGTATTGCACGCTAACGTGAAACGTTATCGATTAAAACGAAATAATGTAAAAGCCACCTTCAGTCCTGAGCGAGAGATCATCAGCTGATCGTGGACCCCACGACATCCGGTTGCGCGCGTGACGTCGCGGCGGCCATATTGGTCAGGGGGGAGGATATGACGTCAGGCGTCCCCCACACTTTCTGGGCTCGCGATTGGCGGAGCGGGTTTGTTTACCCTTACAAAGATGGCCGAGAGTGTTCGTCACGTGGTGACGTTCTGGTGGAGCGGTCCCACCTGATGACGGAGACTTGTGTTGCCTCCGAAACGTCGTGATTTTTGTTTTTATTTTATTTTATTTTCATTAATTTTGATGTTTTACCTACGTGACTTTACCGAAAAAACCTAAGAATAAGAATATGGTGGAGCGGTTTGGAGTGGGGGGGGGAGTGAGAGGGTTGGGGGGAGTGGGAGGAGTTGGGAGGGGAGTGGGGGGGTTGGGGGAGTGGGAGGGGTTGGGGGGGTTGAGGGGGAGTGGGAGGGGGTTGAGGGGGAGGGGTTGGGGGAGTGGGGGGGGGGGAGGGTTGGGGGGAGTGGGGGGGTGAGAGGGTTGGGGGGAGTGGGGAGGGGTTGGGGGGTTGGGGGGGGAGTGGGGGGGGTGAGAGGGTTGGGGGGAGTGGGAGGGGGGGTTGGGGGGAGTGGGGGGGGGGTTGGGGGGAGTGGGGGGGTGAGAGGGTTGGGGGGGAGTGGGAGGGTTGGGGGAGTGGAAGGGGTTGGGGGAGTGGGGGGGGGGTGAGAGGGTTGGGGGGAGTGGAGGGTTGGGGGAGTGGGAGGGTTGGGGGGAGTGGGAGGGGTTGGGGGGAGTGGGGGGTGAGAGGGTTGGGGGGGAGTGGGAGGGTTGGGGGGAGTGGGAGGGGTTGGGGGGGGAGTGGGGGGGGTGAGAGGGTTGGGGGGGAGTGGGGGGGTGGAGGGGTTGGGGGGGGAGTGGGAGGGTTGGGGGGGAGTGTGGGGGTTGGGGGGAGTGGGAGGGGTTGGGGGAGTGGGGGGGTTGGGAGGAGTGGGGGGGAGTGGGAGGGGTTGAGTGGGAGGGGGTTGGGGGGGAGTGAGTGGGAGCGGTTGGGGGGGGGGGGAGTGGTGGCGCAGCGGTTAGCGCGCTCAGTCACAACCCCGACTGCCCACGTTCCCCACGCTGCAAGACGCCGCCGTCTCCACGAGGGGGCGCTGGGGGCTTCGCCCCAACAAACACGAACATAATTTCCGCACCAAAGCAGCCGGAGATGAGAAATGATTTTTGCAATAAAAAATTCAAGAAATAGTTTTGTTGTGTTTTACATATTTTATAACACGTAATTATTCTTTGAACGTGAACTGCCTAATGAAGGTAACATGTTAAGTTGTTCACAGTAGAAATCGCTGCAACGCCAGTCTGATTTGTGCCTCGGGGGAGAGATTTCCCATATTCTTAGTTTTTTTCGGTAAAGAAAATAAATAATAAAAATAATAGAAATATTAATATTCTTTTATTTCAATTTTTTTTATTTTTTACCTCCGTGACTTTACCGAAAAAACCCCCCAAAAAGTATGAATCCTTGCAGTCACAAAAGCTTTAAATCGAAAGATTTCCCCTTGAATTTGAAGCTTTCGTCACCGCATGCATCCAAACCCTTTGGTTCTTTCGGTAAAGTCACGTAGAGTAGAAAAATACACAAACGACCCGTCATCAAGTGAGACATTTACAGCAGGGAAAACTGCTGTGACTTTACCGAAAGAACCAAGAATATGAATCTCTCTGCAGTCACGAAAGCTTTAAATCGAAATTTAAACCATATTTATTTGACCAGATTTTGGCCCCACTGAGTTACGATGTCGCTCTCTTTGTTTCATAAGCGGCCCTGGCACTTACAAATGCATGTCTCTCTCTCCGTGGTGAGATGTTAACTACCTCGCCTGGTATGCAAGAGAACGTGGGTTCGATCCCGACCCTGACGCCTGCTGCTGTATATTTGGAGTTTGCGTGTCCCACCCTCACTACCCAGCCCCTCCCCACCCAGCCCCACCCTCCCCACCCAGCCCCTCCCCACCCTCCCCACCCAGCCCCTCCTCACCCAGCCCCTCCTTACCCACCCAGCCCCTCCCCACCCTCCCCTCCCCACCCAGCCCCACCCTCCCCACCCAGCCCCTCCCTCTCCACCCTCCCCACCCAGCCCCTCCCCACCCCACCCCACCCTCCCCACCCAGCCCCTCCCCACCCTCCCCTCCTCACCCAGCCCCTCCTTACCCACCCTCCCCTCCCCACCCCTCCCCACCCTCCCCTCCCCACCCAGCCCCTCCCTCCCCAACCAGCCTCTCCCTGCACGACGGACGGACACAATAATCCCCTGTGGGCTGGTGTAACCAGGAAGTTCCTACCTGTAATATTCTGATTCGCTGCGTGGGAAACTCGGCGTCACGCTTAGCAGCTACAGGTGGGACAGGCATGTTGCTGAGCCGGTTCACTTAGTACGAACTGTGTGGTTTCGGTAGATAAAAAAAACATTGTACCTGCAGCAAGCCATGCAGGTATTTAAAAATGACATATCTGTAGTACCAAAAATTACAGATCTGTAGTACCAAAAATTACAGATCTGTAGTACCAAAAATGACATATCTGTAGTACCAAAAATTACAGATCTGTAGTACCAAAAATTACAGATCTGTAGACCGAAAATTACAGATCTGTAGTACCAAAAATTACAGATCTGTAGTACCGAAAATGTATGCGCCTGCGTGATATCCCCTTGAGATTGAACATCTCGTGATGTAGGATTTTGCTTTGACATCAAAGACAAAGATCCTTTTCCCCCTACCTCACAGTGCTGTTTATGCCATTTATTGTGAAAATTCTGTCACAGTTCCTATGATTGCTTTTTCATTGCTTTTATGGCTTTATTTTGGTGATTTCGAAAAGTGCATTGGTTTAGCCATCTTATTGGTTTTTTCGGTAAAGTCACGTAGAAGGGAAGTAATAAAATAATAAAAATAAAACATAATAAAATAATTCGCACGACGTTTCGGCCACAAGGCAAGCAGCCGTCCTCAGGTGAAACCAGGTCTGTCGAGGCGACAGCGTCTGCCATGTTTGTTTGTTGTAGTACAGAGTTAGACTGATGGCCATAATCTAAGTTGTCTTGTGGTGGTTGTTGTTGTTGTTTGACTTGCATCCCACTGGGATTTTTGCACACAGCGTTGGTGTACGGTGTTTTTTTCTGCAATATTTTGCTGTCTTTTCTTGGATTTTCTGTTTGCACTCAGTCACATAGTCACTACAAGATGTTTTTTTTGTTCATGTTTTTGTTTTTTGTTTGTTGCGGTTGCACCCGATTCAAGAGCCGAATTGCTCACAGGGCTATACCTAATACATGAACTTGAACTTGAACAGACTGTTGGGGCAAGTGCTGTTAGCGAGTAGCAGCAGCAGCAGCGACAAAGGTCACCACAGTGTCACAGGAGCACGGTTGGGTGGCCAGCGTCACGCCCGGCCGCCTTTGTCTCCCCTGTATTTGAAGCCGATTAAATGATTTTGTAAATATTTTTAAATACTTACGTCATTTATATAATGATTATTATTGTTGTATTGATATTGTGGAAAGTTATCCGGGTGTACGGGATATGTTTACTTGCACTTTGCACTGCTATCGTGTTCATCTTCTTGGTTCTTTCGGTAAAGTCACGTAGAAGGGAAAAAATAAAATAATAAAAATAAAACATAATAAATAATTCTCACGACGTTTCGGCCACAACGCAAGCAGCCGTCCTCAGGTGAAGAACAGGTCTGTCGGAAAGACAGCGTCTGAAATGCGTGACTTCACCGAAAGAACCAAGAAGATGATTCCCTGCAGTCACGAAAGCTTTACATCGAAAAAAAATGCTATCGTGTTTTTATTGCACGCTTTTATTTAACTCACTCTGTCTGTTGTTGTTGTCGTTGTCGTTGTATCCTCAAATCTTGTAACTCAATATTAACACACTTCCCAATGTGTTATCGACTGCAAACTTGGTATACTTATGTCATACTGATGACAATACTATATTCTATCATGAAACATAAAAATATAGATTTTTAAACATTATTTTTTATATGTTACTAGCTTTACTACCCGGGACTTGGATCTACCACGCCCGGCCGCCTTTGTCTCCCCAGTGGCGATGTTCACACACCACAGCAGTTACTCGTTTTGAGGCTGAGTCGACCTAGGGGAGGCCCAGGACCGGTTGAAATAATCGTCACCGGTGGTGGCCGTGAGCGGGAATCGAACTCGGATCGCCGGGTTCGTAGCGCTGCACGCTACACCACAATGCGTTACGCTTCCACGTGCGCGGGTCACGTGACAGATGTGACGTCACAGCTCCCTTACCGTGCAAAAAATATATGAATTATTGAGCTCCCCACCTCCCCCCAACCCAAGAAAAAAAACAAAAGTGAATTTTTAAAATGTTTGCATGGTCTACAGTCTGGAAAGTACCCACATGAATGGGTGGGTGGCTGGTGACTGTGTGGGTGGATGGGTGGGTGGCTGGGTGGGTGGGTGAATTGGTGGGTGGCTGGCTGGATGAGTGACTGTGTGGGTGGTTGGATGGGTGGCTGGGTGGGTGACTGGGTGGCTGGCTGGCTGGCTGGATGAGTGATTGTGTGGGTGGTTGGATGGGTGACTGTGTGGGTGACTGAATGGGTGGGTGACTGTGTGGATGGGTGGCTGGGTGGCTGGGTGGGTGGGTGAATTGGTGGGTGGCTGGCTGGATGAGTGACTGTGTGGGTGGTTGGATGGGTGACTGGGTGGGTGAATTGGTGGGTGGCTGGCTGGATGAGTGATTGTGTGGGTGGTTGGATGGGTGGATGGGTGGGTGAATTGGTGGGTGGCTGGCTGGATGAGTGATTGTGTGGGTGGTTGGATGGGTGGCTGGGTGGGTGACTGTGTTGGTGGATGGGTGGGTGGCTGGCTGGGTGGGTGAATTGGTGGATGGCTGGCTGGATGAGTGACTGTGTGGGTGGATGGATGGGTGGCTGGGTGGGTGGGTGAATTGGTGGGTGGCTGGCTGGATGAGTGACTGTGTGGGTGGTTGGATGGGTGGCTGGGTGGGTGACTGGGTGGCTGGCTGGCTGGCTGGATGAGTGATTGTGTGGGTGGTTGGATGAGTGACTGTGTGGGTGACTGAATGGGTGGCTGGCTGGCTGGCTGGGTGAATATGTTGGCGGTGGTGGGGGTAGAGTGTGGGTGACCCCCACGTCTCTGCATAGGAGGGGGTCACTCTTGACCTGACCTCTTCCGTCGGCAGTTTGCGTGGGTGAGCAATTGCAGGGCTGCGCTTTCATCTGTTTTGCCTTCATGCAAAACCTGTATTGCAGGGTGATTGGTGGGGGTGGGTGGAACGGCTGAGCGGGTACATTCATCGTTGCATGTGGTGACATGAGGGCGTGGAGATGACTAGGTCGACTCAGCCTGAAATGAGTATTTGGTGCGGTGTAGTAAACATCGCCACTGGGGAGACAAAGGCGGCCGGGCGTGGTGCTGGCCACCCACCCCGTCGTGTGCCACAGTTCCGGCCTTCATAGGTGCTGCTCGCTAACAGCACTTGCCCCTACAGTCTGTTAATGCTACACGGGGGATCTTTGTCTGTACCTTGTGGGGAGCGGTGGCGCAGTGGTTAGCGCACTGCGCGCTGCAAAACACGGCGACCCGAGTATCGATTCCCGCTCAATAACAGCGAATATTTGAACCGGTTCTGGGCCTCCTCTAGGTCGACTCGGCCTCAAAACTCATTAGCACTCGGTGTGGGAAGACAAAGGCGGCCGGGCGTGCTGGTGTGTTGGCCACCCACTCGCATCGCGGTCCCTTGCTTGCGAATGGCACTTGCCCCCAGAGGCTATACGGGGGATCTTTGTCTTTGCGTGTTAGGCACACACACACGTACACGCGCGCGCGCGCATGCACACGCACGCACACACACACGCGCACGCACACACGCATACACACACGCGCACGCACACACGCATACACACACGCGCACGCACACACGCATACACACACGCACACACGCGCACACGCGCACACGCATACACACACGCACACACACGCACACACGCACACACGCACGCGCACGCACACACACGCACACACGCGCACGCACACACGCACGCACACACACACACACACGAACACACTCACGCACACACACACACGAACACACGCACGCACACGCATACACACACGCACACACGCACGCACGCGCACGCGCACGCACACACGCGCACGCACACGCACACACGCACGCGCACACACGCGCACACGCACGCACACACACGAACACACGCACACATGCACACACACACGCGCACACACGCGCACACACACGCACACGCACACACGCACGCAGACACACACGCACGCACACACACACGAACACACGAACACACACACGCGCACACACACGCGCACACGCGCACGCACACGCGCACACACACACGAACACACACACACACATGCACACACACGCGCACACACGCGCACACGCACATACACGCACACACACACGAACACACGCACACACACACGCGCACGCACACGCGCACACGCACACACACGCACACACGCACGCACACACGCGCACACACGCACACACACGCACGCACACGCGCACACGCACGCACACACACACGCACACACACACACGCGCACGCACACGCACACACACGAACACACGCACGCACACACGCACACACACGCACACACACGAACACACACACACACGCACACACACACGCGCGCACACACACGCGCACACACACGCGCACACACACACGCACACATGCACACACACGCACACACGCACACATGCACACACACGCACACACGAACACACACACGCACACAGACGCACACACACGAACACACACACACGCGCACACACGCACACGCACCACAGGGCAAATAAGAACCACGTGGTGTGTCCGCTCAGTGGGGTCGTTACGTCACCTTGTGCCAGAGGCCGGAAAGAGCCAATTTAGTGAGCGATGGAGGGGAATGTGTAAACCACGCGTGTGTGTCACTGTGTGTGTGTCACTATGTGTGTGTGTCTGTGTGTGTCACTGTGTGTGTGTCTGTGTGTGTGTGTCGCTGTGTGTGTGTCTGTGTGTGTGTCACTGTGTGTGTGTCTGTGTGTGTGTGTCTGTGTGTGTCACTGTGTGTGTCTGTGTCACTGTGTGTGTGTGTTTGTGTGTGTGTCTCTTTGTTTGTTGTGTCACTGTGTGTGTGCGTGTGTGTCTGTGTGTGTGTCTGTGTGTGTGTGTCTGTGTGTGTGTCACTGTCTGTGTGTGTCACTGTCTGTGTGTGTCTGTGTGTGTCACTGTGTGTGTGTGTCTGTGTCACTGTGTGTGTCACTGTGTGTGTGTGTCACTGTGTGTGTGTCACTGTGTCCTTGTGTCACTGTGTGTGTGTCACTGTGTGTCACTGTGTGTGTCACTGTGTGTGTGTGTCTGTGTCACTGTGTGTGTCACTGTGTGTGTGTGTGTCAGTGTGTGTCACTGTGTGTCTGTGTGCCACTGTGTGTGTGTCACTGCGTGTGTCTGTGTGTGTCACTGTGTGTGTGTCACTGTGTGTGTGTGTCACTGTGTGTGTGTGCGTGTGTGTCACTATGTGTGTGTGTCTGTGTGTATGTCTGTGTGTATGTGTGTGTCACTGTGTGTGTGTCACTGGGTATTTTGTACCATCGGACACTCCACCCCCACAACTCCCAATCGGTGATGGGGCAGTAGTGGAGCGAGTGGAGAGAGTGGAGAGTTTCCCATACCTGGGCAGTGTGCTTAAGGCCGGCTCCAGTTTATCAGCAGAGGTCTCACTCCGAATCAGTCGAGCGGCAATATCTTTTCATCGGTTGCGTAACGCTGTGTGGAAGCTACCTGGTCTGTCGCTCCGCACGAAGCTTCAGGTCTTCTCGGCCACAGTGATTCCCTTCCTTCTCTACGCTTGCGAAACGTGGACCCTCCTAATGGAGCATCTTCGCCGGTTGGAAACATTTAGGCTGGCCTGCCTACGATCAATCCTGGGTTTAACCAGGCTGGATTGTGTGAGGAGCTTACAAATCCTTGAAAGATCTGGGCAAAGTCCCATCGGTGAGCTCCTCCGGTAGGCAAGGCTGCGTTGGCTGGGTCATGAAGCCCGCATGCCCAGCCACCGCATGCCTAAACAGCATTTGATCGAGGGGGCTAAACGAGCGCGGCACGGGCTAGAGAAGAGATGGAGTGATGTGGTACAGGAGGACGTGGAGCTGAGTGGACTTGCCGATGACTGGTACCAGCGGTGTCAAGATCGGCCTCTGTGGAGGAGGCTCGTGAAGGACGCTACTGGGCAGTTGGAGGCAGTCGCCCTCCAGCAACAACGGAGGGCGGAGGAGCGACGCTCACAACAACGAGCGGAGCGCCGGGTGGATAAAGCACAGCAAATTGGCACAGTAGGGGGCACAGGTGGTGCATCAGCCAGTCATCTCGGTCATCTCAGTCAGTCGACCCGTGGCATCTGGGTCTGCTACGTGACCTCCTGCCAGCGGGCGTTCGACACTTCACGTGGCCTCAAGGTGCACATGGCCTGGCACAAGCGTCGTGGTGACGTCACCGCCACGTAGTGGCGAATGGCGGTTGTTGTTGTAGGGGAGCGGTGGTGCAGCGGTTAGCGCGCTGCGCTATGAACCCGGCGACCCGGGTTCGATTCCCGCTCACGGCCAACACCAGTTACGATTATCTGAATCGGTCCCGGGCCTCCCCTAGGTCGACTTAGCCTCAAATGAGTACCTGGTGCGGTGTGTAAGCATCGCCGCTAGGGAGACAAAGGCGGTCGGGCGTGGTGCTGGCCACCCACCCCCTCGTGTGCCGTTCCGGCCTTCATAGGTGCTGCTCGCTAACAGCACTTGCCCCTACAGTCTGTTAAAGCTATACGGGGGATCTTTATATTTGATCTTTGTCTGTGTGTGTCTCAGTGTGTGTGTGTCTGTGTGCGTGTGTCTGTGTGTCACTGTCTGTGTGTCTGTGTGCGTGTGTCTCTGTGTGTGTCTCTGTGTCTCTGTGTGTGTGTCTCTGTGTGTGTGTCTCTGTGTGTGTGTGTCTGTGTGTCTCTGTGTGTGTCACTGTGTCTGTCTGTGTGTGTATCTGTGTGTGTGTGTCACTGTGTGTGTATCTGTGTGTGTCTCTGTGTGTGTCTCAGTGTCTCAGTGTGTCTGTGTGTCTGTGTGTGTGTGTCTCTGTGTCTGTGTGTCTCTGTGTGTGTCTCTGCGTGGGGTACCCGGTCGGGCGTGGTGCTGGCCACCCACCTCGTACCTGCTCGCTAACACCACTTGCCCCAACAGTCTGTTAAGGCTATACCGGAGGGGGGGGGGGTGGGAAAAATGCTGTGCCTTTGTCTTTGTGACGTCTGCGCGCGCGGGGTGTAACATGCTTGAAGCATGCGTGACGCGCGTGTGTTCACATGCGTGACGCGGTTCATGGGTTTGGCCCCGTGACGTCACAGTGGCAGTCCGCCACGTGACCAGGGCGTGTCTACGGAGCGGGGCCCTTCAAAGGGACCCCCCCCCCTGCCATAAACATTTAAATAAACCGGTAAAAACCGGTTTTGGCCGCAATAGACGTCAACAAGCGTAATTGGCACTTTTGCGGTAACATCTCGTCCCGGTTTATTTGTGAGTTTGCGTGTCTCTCTCTCATCATCATCATCACGGTGGCTAGGAGATGTTAGCTACCTCGCCTGGTCTACAGGAGGTCGTGGGTTCAATCCTGACCCTGACGATGCCTGCTGCTGTATATTTGGAGTCTGCGTGTCTCTCTCTCTCTCCCTGTGGTGAGATGTTAACTACCTCGCCTGGTATGCAGGAGCTCGTGGGTTCGATCCCGACCCTGACGATGCCTGCTGCTGTATATTTGGAGTTTGCGTGTCTCTCTCTCTCCCCGTGGTCGCGTGGATTTTTTTCTCCGGTCCCCCACCCCACCCGCTCCACATTAAGAATCAACATCACGCGTCTCGAGGACTTTGCTGATAATAATTACCACGTGGTGATGGTGGTGATGATGATGATGGTGGTGATGATGGTGGTGATGATGATGATGATGTTGGTGATGTTGGTGATGATGGCGATGATGGTGATGATGACGATGATGACGACGATTATGACGATGATGATGACAATGATGACGACGATGATGACAATGATGACGACAATCGATCGCGAAGCGTTATTGATCTTGGCACGTGACGCAACGAGTGTGCTTACTCAAGGCGAAGGATCAGGACCTACCCACCCACCCAGCCACACCTCATGATAGCCGTGACAAGCTGTTGGGGCAAAGTTTCTGTGAGCGAGAACACAGGAATGCCGGCGCTGTGACACACGATCAGTGGAGGGTTGCCGATGAACACGCCCGACCGCCTTTGTCTCCCCAGTAGCGATGTTTTGCACATTCTGCACCAGCTACTCATTTGAGGCTGAGTCGAACTAGGGGAGGCCCAGGACCGGTTCAGATAATCGTCACTGGTGGTGTTGGGTCGTGAGCGGGAATCGAACCCGGGTCGCCGGGTTTGTAGCGCAGCGTAGCGCTAACCGCTGCACCACCGCTCCCCACACACACACACACAGTGACACACACAGTGACATAGTGACACACACAGTGACATAGTGACACACAGTGACACACACACAGTGACATCAAGCAACCGACTCAGTACATTTGGCCAGCTAACATCATCATCATCATCACACCCACCACACACCAGCCTAGCTAACCCCCCCCCTTCTCCCACCCACCCACCCTTCTCACCCCACCCCACCCCCCCTTCTCCCCCCCACTTCTTCTCCCCCCCCACCCACCCCCCCTTCTCCCCCCACCCCCCCTTTCTCCCCCCCCACCCACCCCCCCCTTCTCCCCCCACCACCCACCCCCCCTTCTCCCCCCCACCCACCCTTCTCCAAACCCCCACCCACATTTATTCCCCCCCACCCACCCTTCTCCCCCCACCCACCCCCCTCCCCCCCACTTCTTCTCCCCCCCCCACCCCCCCTTCTCCCCCCACCCTTCTCCCCCCCCCCTTCTCCCCCCACCACCCACCCCCCCTTCTCCCCCCACCCACCCCCCCTTCTCCCCCCCACCCACATTTATTCCCCCCCACCCACCCTTCTCCCCCCACCCACCCCCCCTTCTCCCCCCCACCCACCCTCTCCCCCACCCCCCTCTAGCCCCCCCGTCTTTGCGAGGCGTCAACTTCTGGGTATAAAGGGACCCTTCAATGCGATCCGCGGGCCACATCATCACTTGAGTGGAGCTGCTTGGCAAGGCGAGGCGAGTTGAAGACTCGGGGCTGCCACACCAGTGACGTGACTTCGTGAGTGACTTCGTGAGTCCGTGAGCCAGTGAGTAAATCGGTGAGTTAGTGAGTGGGTGAGTCAGTGAGTGGGTGAGTCAGTGAGTGGGTGAGTGAATGGGTGAGTGAGTGAGTGAGTGGGTGAGTGAGTGAGTTAGTGAGTGGGTGAGTGAGTGAGTTAGTGGGTGAGTGAGTTAGTGAGTGAGTGAGTGGGTGAGTGAGTTAGTGGGTGAGTTAGTGAGTGGATGAGTGAGTGGGTGAGTGAGTTAGTGGGTGAGTGAGTGAGTGGGTGAGTGAGTGAGTTAGTGAGTTAGTGTGAGTGGGTGAGTCAGTGAGTGGGTGAGTCAGTGAGTGGGTGAGTGAATGGGTGAGTGAGTGAGTTAGTGAGTGAGTTAGTGGGTGAGTGAGTTAGTGAGTGAGTGGGTGAGTGAGTTAGTGGGTGAGTGAGTGGGTGAGTGAGTTAGTGGGTGAGTTAGTGAGTGGATGAGTGAGTGGGTGAGTGAGTTAGTGGGTGAGTGAGTGAGTGGGTGAGTGAGTTAGTGAGTTAGTGAGTTAGTGAGTGAGTGGGTGAGTGAGTGAATTCGTGGGTGAGTGAGTGGGTGAGTTAGTGAGTGGGTGAGTCAGTGAGTGGGTGAGTCAGTGAGTGGGTGAGCTAGTGGGTGAGTTAGTGAGTGGGTGAGTTAGTGAGCGAGTTAGTAAATCAGCGCGCTAGTGAGTGAGTGGGTGGGTGAGTGAGTTAGTGAGTGAGTGGGTGAGTCAGTAAGTCAGTGAGCGAGTTAGTAAATTGGTGAGTTAGTGAGTGAGTGGGGTGAGTCAGTGAGTGGGTGAGTGGGTGAGTTAGTGAGTGAGTGAGTGAGTGGGTGAGTGAGTTAGTGAGTGAGTTAGTTAGTGAGCGAGTTGGTGAGTGAGTGAGTCAATGAGTGAGTGGGTGGTTGAGTGAATCAGTGAGTGAGCGAGTGAGTCAGTGAGCGAGCGAGTTCGTAAGCGAGTGAGTCAGTGAGCGAGTTAGTGAGCGAGTTAGTTAGTGAGCGAGTCAGTGAGTGAGTTAGTGAGTGAGTCAGTGTGCGAGTGAGTCAGTGAGCGAGTTAGTGAGCGAGTCAGTGAGTCGGTAAGTGAATTTGCGAGTCAGTGAGCTCGTGTCAGTGAGCTCGTGTTGAGAGCCAAGGAAGTTGGTCTGCCGTAGACCAAAGCGAGGAGTGTTTTTATTTTGTGTTCGGCTGCTACCTCGCGAACAGAACCATGCAGCTTCCTCCTCCTGAGTCTGGTGAAGGCTATACGGGGGACCTTTGTCTTTTCGTGAGAATGTGTATGCCTGCACGGTATGTGTGTGTGTAAGACTGTGTGTGTGTCACTGTGTGTGTGTGTGAGACTGTGTGAGTGTGTCACTGTGTGTGTGAGACTGTGTGAGTGTGTCACTGTGTGTGTGAGACTGTGTGTGTGTCACTGTGTGTGTACCTGTGTGAGTGTGTCACTCTGTGTGTGTGAGACTGTGTGAGTGTGTAACTGTGTGTGAGACTGTGTGTGTGTCACTCTGTGTATGTGTGACTGTGTGTGTAAGACTGTGTGTGTGTCACTGTGTGTGTGTGTGAGACTGTGTGAGTGTGTCACTGTGTGTGTTCCTGTGTGAGTGTGTCACTCTGTGTGTGAGACTGTGTGAGTGTGTAACTGTGTGTGTGTCACTCTGTGTATGTGTGACTGTGTGTGTGTAAGACTGTGTGTGTCACTGTGTGTGTGTGTGAGACTGTGTGTGTGTGTGTGTGAGACTGTGTGAGTGTGTAAGACTGTGTCACTGTGTGTGAGACTGTGTGAGTGTGTCACTGTGTGTGTGTGTGTGAGACTGTGTGTGTGTGAGACTGTGTGAGTGTGTCACTGTGTGTGTGTGAGACTGTGTGTAACACTGTGTGAGACTGTGCGTGTGTGAGTGTGTATCTGCGTGTGTGTAACTCTGTGTGTGTGTAAGTTTACATGTGTGAGTGTGTCACTCTGTGTGTGTGTGAGATTGTGTAACAATGTGTGAGACTGTGTGTGTGTCACTGTGTGTGTGTGTGTGAGACTGTGTGAGTGTGTCACTGTGTGTGTGTGAGACTGTGTGTAACACTGTGTGAGACTGTGCGTGTGTGAGTGTGTATCTGCGTGTGTGTAACTCTGTGTGTGCGAGAGACTGTGTGTGTGTGAGACTGTGTCTGTGTGACTGTGTGTGTGTGAGACTGTGTGAGACTGTGTATGTAACACTGTGTAAGACTGTGTGTGTGTAACTGTGTGTAAGACTGTGTGTGTGTGTAACTGTCTGTGTAACTGTCTATGTGACTGTGTGTGTGTGTAAGACTGTGTGTGTGTGAGACTGTGTGTGTGTAAGACTGTGTGTGTGTGAGACTGTGTGTGTGTGACTGTGTGTGTGTGTAAGACTGTGTGTGTGTAAGACTGTGTGTGTGTGAGACTGTGTGTGTGTGACTGTGTGTGTGTGTAAGACTGTGTGTGTGTAAGACTGTGTGTGTGTGAGACTGTGTGTGTGTGACTGTGTGTGTGTGTAAGACTGTGTGTGTGTGAGACTGTGTGTGTGTGACTGTGTGTGTGTGTGACTGTGTGTGTGTGTAAGACTGTGTGTGTGTGAGACTGTGTGTGTGTGACTGTGTGTGTGCGAGAGACTGTGTCTGTGTGACTGTGTGTGTGTGTGACTGTGTGAGACTGTGTGTATGTAACACTGTGTAAGACTGTGTGTGTGTAACTGTGTGTAAGACTGTGTGTGTAACTGTCTGTGTGACTGTGTGTGTGTGTAACTGTGTGTGTGTGTGACTGTGTGTGTAACTGTGTGTGTGACTGTGTGTGTGTGTAACTGTGTGTCTGTGTGACTGTGTGTGTAACTGTGTGTAAGACTGTGTGTGTGTGTAACTGTCTGTGTGACTGTGTGTGTGTGTAACTGTGTGTGTGTAAGACTGTGTGTCTGTGTGACTGTGTGTGTAACTGTGTGTGTGTAACTGTGCGTGTGTGTGTGGGGAGCGGTAGTGTAGTGGTCAACCCGAGTTCGATTCCCGCTCACGGCCAACACCACCAGTGACGATTATCTGAACCGGTCCTGGGCCTCCCCTAGGTCGACTCAGCCTCAAATGAGTACCTGGTGCGGTTGTGTAGTAAACATCGCCACTGGGGAGACAAAGGCGGCCAGGCGTGGTGCTGGCCACCCACCCCCTCGTGTGCCGTGCCGGCCTTCATAGGTGCTGCTCGCTAACAGCACTTGCCCCAAATGTTTGTTCAAGGCTATACGGGGGATCTTTGTCAAATTTTATCGAGGTTTGTGAATGAACGTGTGTTTATGTGTGTCTGTGTGTCGGTGTGTGTGTGGTGTGTGTCTGTGTGTGGTGTGTCTGTGTCTGGGTGTATGTTTGTGTCTGTGTGTGTGTCTATATGCGTGTGCGCGTGTCTGTGTGTGTATCTGTATGCGTGTGTCTGTGTGTGTGTGTCTATATGCGTATGTGTGTCTGTGTGCGTGTGTCCGTGTGTGCGTGTGTGTATGCGTGTCTGTGTGTCTGTATGCGTGTGTCTGTGTGTCTGTATGTGTGTCTGTATGCGTGTGTCCGTGTGTCTGTGTGCGTGTCAATATGCGTGTGTGTGTCTGTGTGTGTCTATATGCGTGTGGCTGTGTGTCTGTGTGTGTCTGTGTGTGTGTCTGTATGCGTGTGTCTGTGTGTGTCTATATGCGCGTGGCTGTGTGTGTCTGTGTGCGTGTCTGTGTGTGTCTATATACGTGTGTCTGTCTGTGTGCGTGTGTCTCTGTGTGTGTGGGGAGCGGTGGTGGAGCGGTTAGCGCTACGAACCCGGCCACCCGAGTTCGATTCCCGCCCACGACCAACACCGGTGACGATTATCTGAACCGGTCCTTGGTCGACTGGTGCCATGGTGTGTAAACATCGCCACTGGGGAGACAAAGGCGGCCGGGCGTGGTGTACCGGCCTTCATAGGTGCCGCTCGCTAACAGCACTTGCCCCAGCAGTCTGCTCAGGCTACACGGGGGATCTTTGTCTTTGTGAGTGAGATGCTACTGGCTAGCAGCACTTGCCCCAAACATCCTGTTGAGCCTACACGGGCGGGCACCTTTGTCTTTGTGAGCTGCTGCTCGCTAAGAGCACTTGCCCCAACATCCTGTTCAGCCTACACGGGCACCTTTGTCTGTGTTGCCCCACAGAGTGTTGAGGGTCAACCCCACCCCACCCCACCCACGCCACCTCACGAAATGGAGCAGCAGCAGCAGCAACAGCAAGTGAAGAAGATTTGCTGCATTGGAGCGGGCTACGTGGGGGGTCCCACTTGCAGTGTCATCGCACACATGTGCCCCCACGTGACCGTCACGGTCGTGGACCTCAACGCGTCACGCATCGACGCCTGGAACTCCGACAGCCTCCCCATCTACGAGGTGCGCGCCCGAAACGTCGATATAACCCCCAGCACCACCGCAACCACAAAATAATACAACTGTCATGGATTAACAACAAACTCCGCGGTCAACAACCGTAGACTCAAAATTCTAAACTCTTCACCCTAACCTCTAACCTTAAACCCTAACCTCTGACCCTAACCTATAACCTTAAACCCTAACCTCTGACCCTAACCTATAACCTTAAACCCTAACCTCTAACCCTAACCTTAAACCCTACCTCTCACCTGAAACCCTAACCTCTGACCCTAACCTCTAACTCTAACCTTAAACCATAACCTCTGACCCTAACCTTTAACCTCTAACCTTTAACCCTAACCTATAACCTTAAACCGTAACCTCTAACCTTAAGCCCTAATCTCTAACCTTAAACCCCTAACCCCAACCCTAACCTCTAACCCCAACCTCTAACCTTAAACCCCAACCTATAACCTTAAACCCTAACCTCTAACCCCAACCCTAACCTCTAACCTTAAACCCCAACCTCTAACCCCAACCTATAACCTTAAACCCTAACCTCTAACCCCAACCTCGAACCTTAAACCCTAACCCGAACCCTAACCTCTGACCCCAACCCTAACCTCTAACCCCAACTCTAACCTCTAACCCCAACCTATAACCTTAAACCCTAACCTCTAACCTTAAACCCTAACCCGAACCCTAACCTCTGACCCCAACCCTAACCTCTAACCCCAACTCTAACCTCTAACCCCAACCTATAACCTTAAACCCTAACCTCTAACCTTAAACCCTAACCCGAACCCTAACCTCTGACCCCAACCCTAACCTCTAACCCCAACTCTAACATTTAACCCCAACCTATAACCTTAAACCCTAACCTCTAACCCCAACCTCTAACCGTAACCTCTAACCCCAACCCTAACCTCTGACCCCTAACCCTAACCTCTGACCCCTCACCCCACTCCGCGTGGCAGCCGGGCCTGCAGCAGGTGGTGGAGTCCTGCCGGGGCAGGAACTTGTTCTTCTCCGTCGACGTCGACGCGGCCATCCGCGACGCCGACCTCATCTTCATCTCGGTGAGAGGCGGTGACACCGGTGAGGCGGTGACACCGCGAGGGGGTAAGGGGGGGGGGGGGCGGTCGCTGTGGTGACGCTGCGGCAGGGTCACCGTGCCATCATCAACATCGTCATCATCATCATCACCTCTATCATCACCATCATCATCACCACCACCACCACTTCTATCACCACCACCACTACCATGATCATCATCACCATCATGATCACCATCATCATCATCATCACCTCTATCATCACCATCATCATCACCACCACCACCACTTCTATCACCACCACCACCACCATGATCATCATCACCATCATGATCACCATCATCATCATCATCACCTCTATCATCACCATCATCATCACCACCACCACCACTTCTATCACCACCACCACCACCATGATCATCATCACCATCATGATCACCATCATCATCATCATCACCTCTATCATCACCATCATCACCACCACCACTTCTATCACCACCACCACCACCATGATCATCATCACCATCATGATCACCATCATCATCATCACCACCACCATTTTCATCACCACCACCATTGTCATCACCACCACCAATATCAAATATCATCATCACCACGACCACCATGATCACCACCATGATCACCACCATGATCACCACCATGATCACCACCACCACCATGATCACCACCATGATCACCACCATGATCACCACCATGATCACCACCATGATCACCACCATGATCACCACCACCACCATGATCACCACCACCACCATGATCACCACCATGATCACCACCATGATCACCACCACCACCATGATCACCACCACCACCATGATCACCACCATGATCACCACCATGATCACCACCATGATCACCACCATGATCACCACCATGATCACCACCATGATCACCACCATGATCACCACCACCACCATGATCACCACCATGATCACCACCATGATCACCACCATGATCACCACCATGATCACCACCATGATCACCACCATGATCACCACCATTATCACCACCATGATCACCACCACCACCATCATAACGCACATCACTTCAACCGATCAAACCACCCACCCCCCCTCCCCGCAGGTGAACACTCCGACCAAGACCTTCGGCGTGGGGAAGGGCCGAGCGGCCGACCTGAAGCACATCGAGTCGTGTGCTCGCCGCATCGTCGAGTGCTCTGGGCCCGGCCTCAAGG
>NC_136334.1:6051374-6068874 GCF_964198595.1 Lampetra fluviatilis | reverse complement strand
AACGCCGCCACCACCGCCACCACCCCCGACACCACCGCCGCCACCGCCACCACCACCGCCACCACCACCACCGCCACCACCACCATCACCGTGACCCCCCCAACCTCCCGACTTCGCGACCCCGCGACCCTGTGACCCCGCGACCCCGCGACCCCGTGACCTCTTCTTACCCTGCAATCCCCTTTGTCTGCAGGCTTCGGAGGGAGCTGCTTCCAGAAGGACGTCCTCAACCTGGTCTACCTGTGCGAGGCGCTCAACCTGCCCGACGTCGCTAACTACTGGCAGCAGGTGATGGTGGCGGTGGTGGCGGTGGTGGTGGTGGTGGTGATGGTGGTGGAGGTGGTGGAGGTGGTGGTGGCGGTGGTGGTGGTGGTGGCGATGGTGGCGGTGGTGGTGGTGGCGATGGTAGCGGTGGTGGCGGTGGTGGTGGCGATGGTAGCGGTGGTGGTAGCGGTGGTGGCGATGGTGGCGGTGGTGGTGGTGGTGGTGGCGATGGTGGCGGTGGTGGTGGTGGTGGCGATGGTAGCGGTGGTGGCGGTGGTAGTGGTGGTGGTGAATGGCAGCCGCTTGTTGTTTGACGTGCAGTAGTAGTAGTAGGAGGAGGCTTTCGCGACCACTGTTATTCGCAACAAGAGGTTTTTTGTTTGTTTGGGGTGAGATCGCGTGAATCTAAATGTGTCACTAGAGCCGTCACCACCATCAACCACCCGGACACGGCCAATGTGTAAGGGGCGTGTTGGAGAGTGAATCCACAACAACGTTTAACAATTCCAGTAGCCGTGACGTTTCGCCGGTAATTTCAACAACCACAACAACAACAACCACAACAACAACCACATCAACCACAACCAGCATCATCAGGCGACAGCCAGAGTTGTGATCCTCCTCCTGTTTCGCTCTTAAATGTTGATGTTGTTGTTGTGTGCGTCTCTCTCTCTGTCTCTTTGTCTCTCTCTCTGTCTCTCTGTCTGTCTCTCTCTCTGTCTCTCTCTGTCTGTCTCTCTCTCTGTCTCTCTCCGTTTCTCTCTGTCTGTCTCTTTCTGTCTGGCTCTCTCTGTCTCTCTCTGTCTGTCTCGCTCTCTGTCTCTCTCCGTCTGTCTCTCTCCCTGTCTCTCTGTCTGTCTCTCTCCCTGTCTCTCTGTCTGTCTCTCTCCCTGTCTCTCTCCCTGTCTCTCTCCCTGTCTCTCTGTCTGTCTCTCTGTCTGTCTCTCCCTGTCTGTCTCTCTCTCTGTCTCTCTCTCTATCTCTCTCTCTATCTCTCTGTCTGCCTCTGTGTCTCTCTCTCTGTCTCTCTCTGTCTGTCTGTCTCTCCGTCTCTCTCTGTGTCTGTCTCTCTCTATCTCTCTCTCCCTGTCTCTCTCTCTGTCTCTCTGTCTCTCTCTGTCTCCCTGTCCCTCTCTCTCTCACCGTGACCCACGGCCCCAGGTGATCGAGATCAACGACTACCAGCGGCGACGTTTCGCCAACCGCATCATCGGCTGCCTCTTCAACACGGTGACGGGCAAGCGGCTCGCCATCCTGGGCTTCGCCTTCAAGAAGGACACGGGAGACACCAGGTTGATGGCCGCCTCTCACTCCTCCTCCTCCTCGAAGAACTCCGTTTCTCTCCGTCTCTCTCCGTGTGTATCTTGTGGCGCCACGGTGGCCAGGAGATGTTGGCTACCTCGCCTGGTACGCAGGAGGTCGTGGATTCGATCCCGACCCTGATGACGCCTGCTGCTGTATATTTGGAATTTGAGTGTCTCTCTCTCTCATCATCATCACGGTGGCTAGGAGATGTTAACTACCTCGCCTGGTACGCAGGAGGTCGTGGATTCGATCCTGACCCTGATGATGCCTGCTGCTGTATATTTGGAGTTTGCGTCTTTCTCTTTCTCATCATCATCGCGGGAACTAGGAGATGTTAACTACCTCGCCTGGTATGCAGGAGGTCGTGGGTTCGATCCCGACCCTGACGACGCCTGCTGTATTTTTGGAGTTTGCGTGTCTCTCTCTTTCCGTGGTGAGATGTTAACTACCTCGCCTGGTCTACAGGAGGTCGTGGATACGATCCTGACCCTGATGCCTGCTGCTGTATATTTGGAGTTTGCGTGTCTCTCTCTCTCTCATCATCATCACGGTGGCTAGGAGATGTTAACTACCTCGCCTGGTACACAGGAGGTCGTGGGTTCGATCACGACCCCGACTCCTGTACATTTGGAGGTTGTGTGTCTCTCTCTCTCCCCATCTGTCTGTTTCTATCCATGTTCATCTCTCTCTAACTCTGTTTCTCTCTCCATCTCTCTCTCTCACCTCTCCGTGTCGTATCTCTCCATCTCTCTTGGTGGTGATGGTGTGATGGTGGTGATGGCGGTGGTGATGATGGTGGGGGTGGTGGTGATGGCGGTGGTGATGGTGGAGGGGGTGGTGGTGGGGGTGATGGTGGGGGTGGTGGTGGTGATGGTGGTGGTGATGATGGTGGGGGTGGTGGTGATGGCGGTGGTGATGGTGGAGGGGGTGGTGGTGATGATGGTGGTGATGACGGTGGTGGTGATGATGGTGATGATGGTGGTGATGGTGATGATGGTGATGATGGTGATGATGGTGGTGATGGTGATGATGGTGATGATGGTGATGATGGTGGTGATGGTGATGATGGTGATGATGGTGGTGGTGGTGATGATGGTGGTGATGATGGTGGTGATGGTGATGATGGTGATGATGATGATGGTGGTGGGGATGGTGGTGATGATGGTGATGGTGGTGGTGGTGATGGTGGTGGTGATGGTGGTGGTGATGGTGGTGATGATGGTGGTGATGACGGTGGTGGTGATGATGGTGATGATGGTGGTGATGGTGATGATGGTGATGATGGTGGTGGTGGTGATGATGGTGGTGATGGTGATGATGGTGGTGATGGTGATGATGGTGATGATGATGGTGGTGATGGTGATGATGATGTTGGTGATGATGGTGGTGATGGTAGCGATGATGGTGATGATGATGGTGGTGATGATGGTGATGATGGTGGTGGTGGTGATGATGGTGATGGTAGTGATGGTAGTGGTGATGGTGATGATGGTGGTGATGGTGGTGGTGATGATGATGATGGTGATGATGGTAGTGATGATGGTGATGATGGTGATGATGGTAGTGATGATGGTGATGATGGTGATGGTGATGATGGTGATGGTGATGATGATGGTGATGATGGTAGTGATGATGGTGATGATGGTAGTGATGATGGTGATGATGGTGATGATGATGATGATGGTGATGATGGTAGTGATGATGGTGATGATGGTGATGATGGTGATGATGATGATGGTGGTGACACATGCGAACTCCGTTTGTCCCACCCAGGGAGTCCTCCAGCATCTACATCTGCCAGCACCTGATGGACGAGGGGGCCATGCTGCAGATCTACGACCCCAAGGTGAAGAAGGAACAGATGATCCTGGACCTTTCTCAGCCCAGCATCTCCGGGGATGATCCAGACAGAGGTGGGGGTGGTGGTGCTCGATAATAATATCATCATCATCATCATCAGCAGCAGCAGCAGCAGCAGCAAGAACAGCTGTCAGTCGATAATGATCGATTTAAAACTTCTTTCGTGACTGCAGGGATTCATCTTCTTGGTTCTTACGGCAAAGCCACGTAGAATGGAAATAATAAAATAATAAAAATAAAACATAATAAAATAATTCTCACGACGTTTCGGCCACAACGCAAACAGCCGTCCTCAGGTGAAGAACAGGTCTGTCGGGGAGACAGCGTCTGAATGAACACCACCATGCTTGGCAGCGTATATTTAAGCTGCTGGGTTGGAGGGGGAAGAGCGCCTTGACCTGTTCTTCACCTGAGGACGGCTGCCTGCGTTGTGGCCGAAACGTCGTGAGAATTATTTTATGTTTTTATTATTATTTTATTATTTCCATTTTACGTGACTTTACCGAAAGAACCAAGAAGATCGATAATTATCATCATCAGCAAAAGCGTCACAAAGAGGGGAGACGCCAAAACTCTAAGCAGACTGCTGTTGTGACCGCCACCGTGACCTCTGACCCGTGTGGGTGACCTCTGACCCGCGTGTGACCTTGTTCGTTTTTCAGTGGCCAGGTTGGTGACGGTGACCTCTGATCCGTACGAGGCCTGCAAGGGCACCCACGCCATCGTCATCTGCACCGAGTGGGACCTGTTTGGGGTGAGTGGCGCGCAAACGTCATCATCGTCATCACGATCATCACCGTCATTACCATCATCATCGTCATCGTTGTCAACACGATCATCATCGTCATCATGATCGTCATCATTGTCATCATGATCATCATTGTCATCATGATCGTCATCACAATCATCGTTGTCATGATCATCGCCATCATCACGATCATCATCGTCGTCATCATCATGACGAGCATTACCTTCACGATTATCGTCATCATTGTCATCATCATCGTCTTTTCCACGATCATCATCGACATCACGATCATCGTAATCACGATCATCATCGTCATCACGATCGTCATCGTCGTCACCACGATTGTCGTCATCACGATCACCGTCATCACGATCGTCATCGTCGTCACCACGATTGTCGTCATCACGATCACCGTCATCATGATCGTCATCGTCGTCACCACGATTGTCGTCATCACGATCACCGTCATCATGATCGTCATCGTCGTCACCACGATTGTCGTCATCACGATCATCGTCATCATGATCGTCATCGTCGTCACCACGATTCTCGTCATCACGATCACCGTCATCACGATCGTCATCGTCGTCACCACGATTGTCGTCATCACGATCACCGTCATCATGATCGTCATCGTTGTCACCACGATTGTCGTCATCATGATCACCGTCATCACGATCACCGTCATCATGATCGTCATCGTCGTCACCACGATTGTCGTCATCACGATCACCGTCATCATGATCGTCATCGTCGTCACCACGATTGTCGTCATCACGATCACCGTCATCACGATCGTCATCGTCGTCACCACGATTGTCGTCATCACGATCACCGTCATCACGATCACCGTCATCACGATCACCGTCATCATGATCGTCATCGTCGTCACCACGATTGTCGTCATCACGATCGCCGTCATCATGATCATCCTCATCGTCGTCCTCAGTGACATTTGAACCGCTGCGCGTCGCTAGGAGCTGGACTACGCGAGGATCTACGCCGAGATGCTGAAGCCGGCATTCATCTTCGATGGGCGCAGGGTCCTGGACAAGCTCCACGTGACGCTGCAGCGCATCGGATTCCAGGTAACCCGCAGCAACCCGTCACGTGACAGCAAGCCCCTCCCCCCCCCGCCCGAAGCAATCCGATTACAAAAGTAATCCGTTCGACCGAGTAATCCGATGTACGTTCGTACGTGTGTTGGACTTCTTTTGCGCCGTACGTAAGCCGACCGAGCTCATTGGAGGCGAGATTACAAAAGTAATCCGATTACACAAGCGATCCGGTCACCCAAGTAATCTGATTACGTTTGTACGTGTGTTGGACTTTCGCGCCGTACGTAGCCGACCGCGCTTGGGCAAGCGCCGTACCTAGCCGACCATGATTTCGAAAAGTGAATTGGTTTGGCCACGTTTGTTTGTTGTAGTACGGAGTTAGACTGATGGCCTTAATCTAAGTTGTCTTGTGGTTGTTGTTGTTGTTTGACTTGCATCCCACTGGGATTTGTGCACACAGCGTTGGTGTACGGTGCTTTTTTTCTGCAATATTTTGCTGTCTTTTCTTGGATTTTCTGTTTGCACTCAGTCACACAGTCACTTTAAGATGTTTTTTTGTTCATGTTTTTGTTTGTTGCGGTTTCACCCGATTCAAGAGCCAAATGGCTCACAGGGCTTGTACCTAAAACATTAACTTGAAACTTGACCCCTCCCCGACCCCCCCCTCCTCTCGCCACACAGGTGGAGACAATCGGCAAGAAGGTGGTACTAGACTCAATCCCGTTCACCCCGTCGTCGCAGCCCAAGGTGCTGGACTTCCAGATACAGCGCAAGAACAGCAGCGCCATCTGAGCTGCCAGGGACGCAGAGTTCGCAAACGGGTTTTGATTCCTTACCCGTACCCGGCCGCGCCAGGGTCGCAAACGGGTAACCTTAGCTGGCCGGGTACGGGTAGCCGGGTATCGGGTAGGGTACGGGTATCGGGTACCCGGTTGCGACCTCTGCAGGGACTGCGGAGGGAGCTGGTAGGAACGTTGGGTTGCTCGGTCAATGGCCTGCAGGGTCAACGGCGGCGTGGTGTATTCTGCAAATATGCCCGACTGTGAGGGCGGGCACAAGCCGGCGTGAGTAGGTTGAACGTTGAGTTTTATAAGGGCACCACGGGGTGACCAGCCCCTCTCCACCCAGCCCCACCCCTCCCACCCCTCACCCAGCCCCTCCCCACCCAGCCCCTCCCTCCCCACCCAGCCCCTCCCTGCACGACGGACGGACACAATAATCCCCTGTGGGCTGGTGTAATCAGGAGGTTCCTACCAGTATGTTAAAAAAAACATATTTTTGTTCCAGTGTTTATAATTCACGCGACACCCGATTTGATATTTTTTGTTGTAAAACATTTCAAGGCTGGGATGATGCAATCTACTTCGATATGAACGCGAGAGAATAACACAGTTTTATTCGGGAATCGTTCCACACTTCTGGGTTTGACATTAAATTCAATCAAACGATGATCACTTTTATTTTTACACTCTTTCATTTAACTCACTGTCTGTAAAATTTCGATTTAAAGCTTTCGTGACTGCAGGGATTCATCTTCTTGGTTCTTTCGGTAAAGTCACGCAGAATGGAAATAGACGCTCCAAGCCTGGGGTGTGTCATTCAGACTCTGTCTTCTCGACAGACCTGTTCTCCACCTGAGGACGGCTGCTTGCGTTGTGGCCGAAACGTCGTGAGAATTATTTTATAATGTTTTATTTTTATTATTTTATTATTTCCCTTCTACGTGACTTTACCGAAAGAACCAAGAAGATGAATTCCTGCAGTCACGAAAGAAGCTTTAAATCGAAATTGAATTATTTAATTATGTTTTATTTTTATTATTTTATTATTTCCCTTCTACGTGACTTTACCGAAAGAACCAAGAAGATGAATCCCTGTCTGTTGTTGTTGTTGTATCCTCAAATCTTGTAAATCAATTTTAACCCACTTCCCAACGTGGTATCGACTACAAACTTGGTATGCTTATGTCTTACTGATGACAATACCATATTCTATCATAAAAAAATATATTTTTAAACAATCTTTTTTTATACGTTATGTTTCGGCTTGGGTCTAATTGTCCACGCTCAACTTACGTTGGCTGTAATTGGCCACGGCCCCTTACGCTATGGCAAGTTTCGAGGCCACTTCCTGGAGTCGTGGAGTTATTCCATTACTAGTACGATACATTCTAGATTTGAAGCTTTCGTGACTGCAAGTATTCCTATTTTTAGGTTTTTTCGGTAAAGTCGCGTAGGTAAAAATGTTTTAATTAATAAAAGTAAAATAAAAATAAAATAAAAATCACGACGTTTCGGAGGCAACACAAGCTTCCGTCTTCAGGTGGAACCGTCACAGCACGATTGCTGTATCAAGTAAGAGAAATTTAAATTACTTGATACAGCAATCGTGCTGTGACGGTTCCACCTTAAGACGGAAGCTTGTGTTGCCTCCGAAACGTCGTGATTTTTATTTTATTTTTATTTTACTTTTATTAATTTTGATTTTTTTTCCTACGTGACTTTACCGAAAAAAACCTAAGAATATAGTACGATACATTTCATAAAAGCGTGTTTTTTTTAAAATATTACCTATTCCCTTTCCCCGTTTAACAATCGTGGATGAATGATAACGCCTCTAGTGGCTGCCAGGGGGTTACGTTAATTCGGGTGGTTCAAGTTTTGGGGGTTTATTTTTGCGTAACCGGCAACTGCGTGGGACAAAACCGGTTACAATTTTTTTGCGCATCTAGAAATGTGCGCAACTCCCTCGCCTGCTGTACAGGAGCGCGTGGGTTCGATCCCGACCTTGACACCTGCTGTATATTTGGAGTTTGCATCTCTCCATCTCATCATCACGGTGGCTAGGAGATGTTAACTACCTCGCCTGGTACACAGGAGGTCGTGGGTTCGATCCCGACCCTGATGATGCCTGCTGTGTATTTGCGGTGTCTCTCTCTCTCCCCGTGGTCGCGTGGATTTTTCTCCGGCTCGTCCGGTTGTTCCCTTCATTTACAATCGACATCACGCGTTCAGAGTATTTGGCTGCAATACCTTTCCACGTGGTGATGATGGTGATGATGATGATGATGACGATGGTGATGATGATGATGACGACGACGATGGTGATGATGATGATGGTGATGATGACGGTGATGATGATGATGACGACGACGACGATGATGATGATGGTTATGAGCTTACACAGCTCAGTGGGCGCCTTATCTGCTGAAATACAATAAAGAGTTCATAGTTTATGTACACACGTGTGTTGAGATTTCTTTTGCAAACAACACAGCCAGCCGTGCTAATCGGAGGTGCGGTGATGATGGTAGTGGTGATGTGGTTGTGGTGATGATGGTGATGGTGGTTGTGGTGGTGTGGTGGTGAGAGGGATAGTGGTGATGATGGTAGTGGTGATGATGGTGATGGTAGTGGTGATGATGGTGATGATGGTGGTTGTGGTGGTGTGGTGGTGAGGGTGATAGTGGTGATGATGGTAGTGGTGATGATGGTGATGGTAGTGATGTGGTTGTGGTGGTTGTGGTGGTTGTGGTGGTGAGGGTGATAGTGGTGATGATGGTGGTTGTGGTGGTGAGGGTGATAGAGGTGATGATGGTGATGATGGTGGTTGTGGTGGTTGTGATGGTGATAGCGGTGATGATGGTAGTGATGATGGTAGTGGTGATGATGGTGATGATGGTAGGTGTGGTGGTTGTGGTGGTGATGGTGATGATGGTGGTTGTGATGGTGAGGGTGATAGTGGTGATGATGATGGTGATGATGGTGATGATGGTGGTTGTGGTGGTGGTGAGGGTGATAGCAGTGGTGGTTGTCGTGATGGTGAGTGGTGGTGGTTGTACAAAACGAACTCCCGAGTCAAAGGTTAAAAAACCACGTCTCCCACCCCGACTTGGTCGTCGCGTACACACAAGACAAAGATCCCCCGTGTAGCCTTCAACAGACTTTTGGGACAAGTGCGTTCTCAGCGAGCGTCGCCTAGGAACACGCTGGTGACGTCGATTTATTCTCTCCGTAGACTCGTCAAATGCATCAACCAACTCGTTCACCAACTCGACCAAAAACTTATTACATTTACAGTGAGGGAAAAAAATTAACCCGTAAAAACAAAGTTTTTCACTATAAATCCTTGATATGCGTGGCATCGGTTTTATTTTATTATTCATTTCTGTTTTTCTTGAGTAAGAGTTTCATTTTTATCACATTGGTATTTTAAATTAAATATAAGGAAGGTCGTATATAAGGATTATAAGGTTTTCCGTTTTTGTATGATTGTTTATATTGTACATTTTAGTTGTTTTCTTGAATTAGGAAAAATATATGATTGTGTTAGTGAAATTTTTTTTTTTCCTAAAAAGTGGAAAATTTTGGAAAAAAATTTTCACGAAAATTAATTGTCACGCACAACGAGTCTGTGTGCAAAATGTCAGCTCGATTGGATCACGGGAAGTGGGTTAAAAAACGACCGAAAAATGTTCACGGTCGTAAGCGCGCAAGCAAGTGAACTTAATATAATGCATAATGCACGGGCATAGTATTGATTTGGAACCCCCCCCGCCCACCTCCTACGCATTTTCCATATGCTGAATTCCTCTTGATATGCAAATTATTTTGTTTAGGCGCTCTTCTTCCCACCTCCCCCCCCTCTAACCCAGCTTAAATATACGCTCCAAGCTTGGGGTGTTTCATTCTTCGCCTGAGGACGGCTGCTTGCGTTGTGGCCGAAACGTCGTGAGAATTGTTTTATTATGTTTTATTTTTATTATTTTATTACTTCCCTTCTACGTGACTTTACCGAAAGAACCAAGAAGATTTTAAAAAGTATTTGATCCCTTGCTGATTTTGTACGTTTGCCCACTGACGAATAAATGTTCAGTCTATAATTTTAATGGTAGGTTCATTTGAACAGTGAGAGACAGAATAACAGCAACAACAAAATCCAGAAAAGCGCATGTCAAAAATTGTTATAAATTGATTTGCATTTTAATGAGGCAAATAAGTATTTGATAATTCCGTCGTGTGTACATTCTCGCACACACAAAAGGCAAAATATCCCCCGTGTAGCCTTCAACAGACTTGGGCCAAGTGCTGCTAGCGGCGAGTAGCAGCGCCTATGAAGGCCCCCACCATGTCTCCCCAGTGGCGATGTTCACCACACACTCCACCGCCGTGCCAGGACTCGTTTCAGGCCGAGTCGACCTAGGGGGAGGCCCCGGGACCGGTTAGATTTATCCGCCGTGGGTCACTGGTGGCCGTGAGCGGGGAACCGAACTCGGGGCGTCTCCACCGGTTCCGTGTGGCAAGCGGTGCCGAGATGTTAACTACCTCGCCTGGTACACAGGAGGTCGTGGGTTAGATCCCGACCCTGGCGACTGCTGCTGTATATTTGGAGTTTGCGTGTCTCTCTCTCCGTGGTGAGATGTTGACTACCTCGCCTGGTCTACAGGAGGTCGGTAGCCAGGGTCGGGGGGGGGGATCTTACCCTTTTGCCGTGCACCGTGGGGGAGCGACCGGCGGCGTCTCTGCACGGCCGACCGATTCGGAGCCCCATTAACGAGGCTCCGAACTCGAACTTAACGGTGGTGACGGCGCCGGCTTCTGAAACCTCTCCAGGAAGTCCTCCAGGGTGAGCACTTCCCCGTAGCCGACGGACGGGTCCATGCTCACGAAGTCGTCCAGGTTCATGACGCAGCCTGCGGGGGGGGAGGGGGGGGGGGATGACAACCGCGGCGATTCGTCAAGGAGGAGAGGGGCGCATTGGCGGTTAACGAAGACAAAGATGCCCCGTGTAGCAGAGGTCGCAAACGGGTTTTGATTCCTTACCCGTACCCGTACCCTACCCGTACCCGGCTGGGTAGGGTATGGGTATCGGGTACCTGATTGCGACCTCTGGGATGAAGCCATGTTGCAGGCGCGGGTGGGTTGATTCTAGCAACTTGAATTGTGAGAAGAAACAAGACGTTGGGAAATGAGTGACAAACGGTGACTCACCAGTGACTCACGGCCTACCCGTACCCGGCAGCACCAGGGTCGCAAATGGGTACCCGTACCCGGCCGGGTACGGGTAGCCGGGTATCGGGTAGGGTACGGGTATCGGGTATCCGGTTGCGACCTCTGCCGTGTAGCCTTAACAGACTGTTGGGGCGAGTGATGTTAGGAACAGGCGCCTATGAAGGCCGGCACGGCACACGAGGGGGTGGGTGGGTGGCCAGCGCCACGCCCGGCCGCCTTTGTCTCCCCGGTGGCGATGTTGTTGTTTTACACGCCGCAACCAGGTACTCGTTTGAGGCTGAGTAGACCTAGGGGGGAGGCCCAGGACCGGTTCAGATAATCCGTCACCGGTGTTGGCCGTGAGCGGGAATCGAACGCGGGTCGCGGGGTTCGTAGCGCTAACCGCTGCACCACCGCTCCCCCATAGGGTACAGACACACACACGGACAACGATACCAGTACCCGCCATTCGCCACTAAGTGACAGTGACGTCACCACGGCGCCTGTGTCAGGCCAGGCACACGCTACACACACGCTACTCACACATGTTACTCACACGCACGCTACACACACACGCTACACGTTACTCACACACGCTACACACACGCACACTACACACACGCACGCTACACACACACGCTACTCACACGCACACTACACACACTACGCACACGCACACTACACACACGCTACTCACACACGCTACTCACACGCACACTACACACACGCGCTACTCACACGCACACTACACACACTACGCACACGCACACTACACACACGCTACTCACACACGCTACTCACACGCACACTACACACACTACACACACTACACACACTACACACACGCTACTCACACGCACACTACACACACTACACACACGCACGCTACACACACACGCTACTCACACGCACACTACACACACTACACACACTACACACACTACACACACGCACGCTACTCACACACGCTACTCACACGCACACTACACACACTACACACACTACACACACTACACACACGCACGCTACACACACACTACACACACGCACGCTAAACACACACGCTACTCACATGCACACTACACACACTACACACACGCACGCTACACACACACACACTACACACACGCACGCTACACACACACACACTACACACACGCACGCTACACACACACCTTCGGTGTGGATGCACGGGTGTGGTGGAGGTGGTGCCCTCCACTGGCCCAGTGCGTCCCGCATGTGTGAGCGGTCCGACGCGAACGTGCTCACGAACTTGTCGGCAGGGACCACCCGCAGCCTCCTGCAGATCGCAAGGAAGGGGGGGGGAGATGTTAACTACCTCGCCTCGTCTGCAGGAGGTCGTGGGTTCGATCCCGACCCTGACGACGCCTGCTGCTGTATATTTGGAGTTTGCGTGTCTCTCTCTCCCCGTGGTGAGATGTTAACTACCTCGCCTGGTCTACAGGAGGTCGTGGGTTCGATCCCGACCCTGACGACGCCTGCTGCTGTATATTTGGAGTTTGCGTGTCTCTCTCTCTCATCATCATCATCACGGTGGCTAGGAGATGTTAACTACCTCGCCTGGTGTACAGGAGGTCGTGGGTTCGATCCCGACACTAACACCTGCTGCTGTATATTAGAAGTTTGCGTGTCTCTCTCTCTCTCTGTCGCGTGTATTTTTCTCTGGGTCCTCCCACTATTTCCCCTCCACATTTAGAATCAACGTCACGCGTTTACAGTATTTCGCTGCTGCTGCTATACATTTCCTAGGCTCCGCATTCTCCCGTAACCGCATCAGTTCCATCTCTTCTCCAGCCGCGCGTTGTGCCCATTTCGCATACCCTCCATCCGGCCAAACGGAATGCGCTTGGGCATGCAGCAGTAAAAAAAAAAAGAATCCCCCCCGTGTAGCCTGTAACAGACTGTGGGGGCAAGTGCTGTTAGCGAGCACCTATGAAGGCCAGCACGGCACACGAGGGGGTGGGTGGCCAGCACCACGCCCGGCCGCCTTTGTCTGCCCAGTGGCGATGATCACACATCGCACCATGTACTCATTTGAGGCTGAGTCGACCTAGCGGAGGCCCGGGACCGGTTCAGATAATCGTCACCGGTGTTGGCCGTGAGCGAGAATCCAACTCGGGTCTCTGGCGGGTTCGTAGCGCAGCGTAGCGCTGACAGACACACTTGGGCACGAGTTTACTTTGACGTCCGTCACGTGATTGAAAAACAATTAACCCGTAAAAACAACGTTTTTCACTATAAATCCTTTATATGCGTGGCGGCTAGAGTCCTCTCGTCCTCTGGCTTGAGATGGCTGACACCTATGGGTCAGACGATTGCCTGCCACCATTAAGCAATTGGTAATTAAATATAAAAAAAAAGTGTAAAATTTTGGAAAAATGTTTTCACGAAAATTAATTGTCACGCACAACGAGTCTGTGTGCAAAGTGTCAGCTCGATTGGATCACGGGAAGTGGGTTAAAAAACGACCGAAAGATTTGCACGGTCGTAAGCGCGCAAGCAAGCGAACTTAATATAAAGGATTTAAAAACAAAGTGGCCACGGGCCGACCTCCGGTAGCGACGTTTGAGGTCGCGGTCCGAGCGCAGGGCGTGTGCGGCGTAGGAGTCAAGGGTGCAGGGGAACGGCAGCGTGGTGTCCAGGTCGTACACCAAGCTGCTGCTGCTGTTGTTGCTGCTGCTGCTGTTGTTGCTGCTGTTGTTGCTGCTATCTCCGGCTTGCTGCAGCAGTAGCAGCACATGGTAGTCCTAGGTCGGCGGGGCGGTGCGAGCCGGGCGTACAAAGACACACACACAGACACACGCATACAGACACACGCATACAGACACACAGACACACGCAAAGACACGCGCACACAGACACACACACAGACACACACACAGACACCCAGACACACACACACACAGACACACACAGACACACACACACAGACACCCAGACACACAAACACACGCAAAGCCACGCGCACACACACACACAGATACGCCCACACAGACACACACACAGACACACACACAGATATGCACACACACACAGACACACACACGCAAAGCCACGCGCACACACACACACGCATACAGAAACAAAAACACAACTCTGATAATGTATGCACTGCCCTTGAAGTTGATTGGTCCACACCCAAGACAGCTTTCCTTAGAGCCTAGTCTCACATGGTGTTGGACCAGTTTTGTTGCCAGATAAAAGGGTAAAAAAACTATTATCATATTTTTTCTTCTGCCAAATGAGGTTCCAATGGTGTAAATGCTTCACCCCGAGCTCTCATACTCTGATGGTGCATTGTCTTTGAGTTGTGCGCCTTTTGACGTCATCTGGTCCAACACCATGTGAGACTAGGCTCGAAGGAAAGCTGTCTCGGGTGTGGACCAATTAACTTCAAGGACAGTGCATACATTATAAGAGTTGTGTTTTTTGTTTGCATTACGACTGCAGGTATTGTGGTCTATGCAAACATGACTCCTTGTAAAAAAAGGTGTCAGTTTTGTTGCCTGATAAAAGGGTAAAAAAAACAATTATCATATTTTTTTCTGGCAAATGAGGTTCCAATGGAGTGGGTGATCTCATCACGCGGATATTTGGTGCACGCAATAATTAACGTCAACAACTGAAGCACATCTTCTTGGTTCTTTCGGTAAAGTCACGTAGAATGGAAGTAATAAAATAATAAAACGAAAACATAATAAAATACAATTCTCACGACGTTTCGGCCACAACGCAAGCAGCCGTCCTCAGGTGAAAAACAGGTCTGTCAGAAAGACAGCGTCTGAATGAATGAAAAATATTAAATAAATGGGTTCATTCAGACGCTGTCTTTCCGACAGACCTGTTCTTCACCTGAGGACGGCTGCTTGCGTTCTGGCCAAAACGTCGTGAGAATAGTATTTTATTATGTTGAATTTTTATTATTTTATTATTTCCCTTCTACGTGACTTTACCGAAAGAACCAAGAAGATGAATCCCTGCAGTCACGAAAGCTTTACATCGAAATTATCATATTTTTTACTGGCAAATGAGGTTCCAATAGAGTGACTGATCTCATCACGCGGATGCTTTGGTGCAGCAATAATTAACGTCAACAACTGAAGCACAGCGTCGTACAAGTGTTCGTACGATGTGTGTGTGATGCCACGGATGCAGTTGTTCACATACCCAGAGCACAGGTTCATCTGTGCCTTGCTTGCACCTCTGTTTCCACAAGGGCACCTGCAACACAGCGGCCACCGTTCACAAAACGAGTAGCACAACATGCAGAACTAACGATGTGGCTGCAGGCATGATGTGTGTGTCTTCAACGCAGACCAGAGGTCGCAACCGGGTACCCCATACCCGTACCCTACCCGATACCCGGCTATCCGTACCCGGCAGGGTACCCGTTTGCGACCCTGGTGCGGCCGGGTACGGGTAGACCGTGAGTCACTGGTGAGTCACCGTTTGTCACTCATTTCCCAACGTCTTGTCTCTTCTCACAATTCAAGTTCCTAGAATCAACCCACCCGCGCCTGCAACGTGGCTTCATCCCTGAGGTCGCAATCAGGTACCCCGATACCCTGGTGCGGCCGGGTACGGGTAGGGTACGGGTAGGCCGTGAGTCACTGGTGAGTCACCGTTTGTCACTCATTTCGGGTAGGGTACGGGTAAGGAACGGGTCCCTGTACCCGACCGGGTACGGGTACCCATTTGCGACCCTTGTGCGGCCGGGTACGGGTAAGGAATCAAAACCCGTTAGCGACCTCTGCTTGGGGCTAGGCGGTCGCGACATTCCAGGCCCACCGTTCTCGCGTCGTTGGATATGAAGACGGCGTAGAGTCCCTGCGGCGTCCGCCCCCGCCCACGGACGTGTTCGATCAACTTCCAGACGTTTTCCTCGCTGCGATGGGACGGGAATGAGCGGAACGAACATGCTTGTGTTGTGGTTATTGCAAACATGATGCTTTCTTTTAGCCCCGCCTCCCCCTCCCGATACGTTCCATTCATTGGCTACCACGTTCTGATAAGCTCCTCCCCCCTCTCCTCCCCCCTCAACTTGTATTTAAGAACTTGCACCTTGAATTCCTGCCTCACTTGATACAGCAAATCTGGCTGTGACGGTCCCACCTGATGACGGAGACTTGTGTTGCCTCCGAAACGTCGTGATTTTTATTTTATTAATTTTACTTTCATTTTTTACCTACGTGACTTTACCGAAAGAACTAGAAATATGAATCCTTGCAGTCACGAAAGCTTCAAATCTAGAATTGTATAAAGGTGTCAGTTTTGTACCAGTTGAAAGGGTAAAAATCTACTACTATATTTTGCCACTGGTAAAGGAGATGTCTCATAGTGTAAATTCTTACCCCAAGCTCTCAATACTCTGATAGTGCGCTGTTTTTGAGTTGTACGTCTTTTGGTGTCATCTGGTCCAACACCAATGGAGACTAGGCTCTAAGGAAAGCTGTCTCGGGTGTGGACCAATCAACTTCAAGGACAGGGCATATCATTATCATTATCAGAGTTGTTTATTTTTGTTTGCATTTTGACTGCTTGTGTTGCGGTTATTGCAAACATGATGCCTTGTATAAAGGTGTCAGTTTTGTACCAGTTTAAAGGGTAAAAATCTACTACTATATTTTGCCACTGGTAAAGGAGGTCTCATAGTGAACATGACGATTGTATTACACTGGTCAAACAAAAAAAATGTTTTTCTGGCCTGGACTTTTGCAGCTGTTTTTATTAATTTCAGGGTGCTGATTCCAAATCTGATCTCAGATTTGCTCTATCACATCTCATTTTATGCTAAACATTTTGAACAGACACACACATAATCACAAATTTCCATTTTATAGGTAATAGATTTTTTTTCGTTTCTTACACCTTTAATGAGGATGTTATTTCGCAAGTGTTTTGGCTAGCATTTAAAATTGTATTTTTAGAATGGTGTTTACCCAGCAAAGTCCCAATGTCTGCATAATTGTTGACTTTGGCTAATCCTGCACTGCCCTCTGGTGGCGAAAATTAAAAAATATATATCTTTTAAAACTTTAAATTTTACCAGTTAAAGGCCCTCTGAGCTACTGTACAGCTCTTTTTCAGAAGCGATCTTGCCATTATAAAAGATAGCTCAACGAAGTGGGCTTAGCATCATCATTATTATTATGTGGAAATGTACAGCAGCCAAACACTCTAAACGCGTGATGTTGATTATAAATGTGGAGGACGCGGAGAAAAATCCCCGCGACCACAGGGAGAGAGAGAGACAC
>NC_136334.1:5988874-6046374 GCF_964198595.1 Lampetra fluviatilis | reverse complement strand
GTAGGGTCCTGCCAAGTGTTTGCAGTAGGGGACGATGTTGCTACACCTAATCGGACATCGGACGGACGATATAATCTATTGTAGGCTGGTTCACTTCGTTCCTACCAGTATAACCGAAAAATACACGCGACCACGGGCAGAGAGAGACAGATAGATACACGCAAAAACTACAAACACACAACATTAATTCTAGATTTGAAGCTTTCGTGACTGCAAGGATTCATACTCTTAGTTCTTTCGGTAAAGTCACGTAGGTAAAAAATGAAATTAAAATTAATAAAAAAAAATCACGACATTTCGGAGGCAACACAAGCCTCCGTCATCAGGTGGGACCGTCACAGCCAGATTTGCTGCATTATTTTTTTATTGTTTTACTTTTATTAATTATAATTTCATCTTTTTACCCACATGACTTTACCGAAACACACAACAGGCATAAGGTTCCGGATCAAACCCACGATCTTCTGTATGTTGCACACTCGAAATGAAAGACGTGGGCAGGTGCTCCAAATCGAGGGCAAGCACATTTATTTATTGTAGTTAATATCAATCTTGTGAAGAACAACACCGTCACTCTGTAAAATGCAACAGCGCGTGTTACACGCAGCAAATCTTCCGAGACGCCATTAACCACGTGGCTGGTTTACACGTGCGGTTATTCATTAACCCTGCCAGCCACCTACAGGCCCGACTCAGTCATCACATGCTGCTGTACACACATGCATTGATGCACTGCACAGCACATCAGGACCTTCACAGAACCACACTTGACTCCCTTGCTGCACAAGGATATAAAAAATGAACCCGTAAAAACAAAGTTTTTCACTATAAATCCTTTATATGTGTGGTGGCTAGAGTCCTCTCGTCCTCTGGCTTGAGATGGCTGCCACCTATGGGTCAGTTGATTGCCTGCCACCATTAAGCAATTGGTAATTAAATATAAAAACATTTTTCCTAAAAAGTGTAAAAATTTGGAAAAAAAATTTTCACGAAAATTAATTGTCACGCACAACGAGTCTGTGTGCAAAATGTCAGCTCGATTGGATCACGGGAAGTGGGTTAAAAAACGACCAAAAGATTTGCACGGTCGTAAGCGCGCAAGCAAGCAAGCAAGTGAACTTAATATAAAGGATTTAATTAAAAGAGTGATCCATTCCTGATGTGCCACACGTATACCAGGCAGGGTACTTTCCATCTCCTAGCCACCACGGTGCCCGGTTCACATGACCAACGCATCTGATTTGCCACGGTTGGTTACGTACGGTGCGAAAACATTTCAACATACACACGACGCTTACAGCCTCTAGGCAATGCTACAACATTCGCCACGACCTTAGAGCAATTGGATTCACGAATCGATTTTGCGACCCAGAAATAATTACGTCGCGAACACAAAGACGAACATTCCTCGTGTAGCCTTAGGTTTTACAGGTAGGAACAATGTTCCACACTGCCCACCAGGGATTTATTGTCTGTCTGTCGCGCATAAATAAATATATAATACACACAGCTCTTTGATTGGTGGAGACCTACTGCCGGGTACGGAGAGGGGAGGGGCCTAAGGGAGGAGAGTCAGGGGAGGGGCCTAAGGATATGGGGGGGGGGGTCAGGGGAGGGGCCTAAGGAAGGGGGGAGTCGGGGGAGTCAGGAGAGGGGCCTGAGGGGGGGGTCAGAGGAGGGGCCTAAGGGAGGGGGGGTCAGGGGAGGGGCCTAAGGGAGGGGGGTAATGGGAGGGGCCTAAGGGGGGAGGGGCCTAAGGGAGGGGGGTAATGGGAGGGGCCTAAGGGGGGAGGGGCCTAAGGGAGGGGGGTAATGGGAGGGGCCTAAGCAAGAGGGAGTGGCCGATAGTTAAGGGGGCTGGCTACCTGGCTGTCTGCCTGGCTACCTAAAGTCAACTTCTTAGGTTTTTTCGGTAAAGTCACGTAGAAAGTAAAATAAAATAAAAACAAAAATCACGACGTTTCGGAGGCAACACAAGTCTCCGTCATCAGGTGGGACCGTCACAGCCAGATTAGCTGTATCAAGTGAGGCAATGATTCAAGATGTAATCCCTTATAAGCAAGTTGAGGGGGGAGGGAGAGGGAGGGGGGGAGCTCATCAGACTATGGTAGCCAATGAAAGGAACGTATCGGGAGGGAGGGGGGGCGAGGCCAAAAGGGTGGGCGATGGACGTGGAAGCGCTTGTGCGCAAGCGGCCAATTACTGCACACGCCAACACAATGGAGCGATTGTGCGCAAGCGGCCAGCCACTGCACCCGCCAACACAATGGGCAGAGAGGAGGAGGGGAGGTCTAATACACATGATAGACAAAAGAACGAAAATGATGATGGGTACAAACTTAGGGGGAGCTCATCAGACTATGGTAGCCAATGAATGGAACGTATCGGGAGGGAGGGGGGGGCGGGGGGGGGGCGAGGCCAAAAGGGTGGGCGACGGACGTGGAAGCGCTTGTGCGCAAGCGGCCAATTACTGCACACGCCAACACAATGGAGAGAGAGGGGGAGGGGGGGTCTGATACACATGATAGACAAAAGAACGAAAATGCCCATGTTTATACCAATGCTGGCTGAACAATGACTGTTAAAATAACTGGCGATGTTAACACTCGGTAAAGTACAGTAAAATAGTGCCTGTCAGATAAGATGGTCCAAAAAATTTGTGATTAAGTCTTTTTTGCGTGGTTGATAACATCTTTCCAATGACAGCGTCTCATTCAGACGCTGTCTTTCCGACAGCCCTGTTCTTCACCTGAGGACGGCTGCTTGCGTTGTGGCCGAAACGTCGTGAGAATTATTTTATTATGTTTTATTTTTACTATTTTATTATTTCCCTTCTACGTGACTTTACCGAAAGAACCAAGAAGTTGACAGGTATTAGTCTACTTTACCGAGTGTTGACATCCCCAGCGTGTAACAGCACTCCCCTTTTTGTATTTGGATTGTCAACAAACACCGGGTAAAACAACAACATGTGCACCTATTGTTCTTTGAGCCCCGCCCACCCCCCCCAACACGTTCCATTCATTGGCTGCCACGTTCAGATAAGCTCCTCCCCCCTCCTCCCCCCTTAACTTGTATTTAAGAGCTCGTCTCTTGGAATTTTGCCTCACTTGATACATTTTCTTGCTTCTTTCGGTAAAGTCACGTAGAAGGGAAATAATAAAATAATAAAACGAAAACATAATAAAATACAATTCTCACGACGTTTCGGCCACAACGCAAGCAGCCGTCCTCAGGTGAAGAAACAGGTCTGTCGGAAAGACAGCGTCCTAAGGACGCTCTGTTTCTTCTTATTATGTTAGATTTTTATTATTTTATTATTTCCCTTCTACGCGACTTTACCGAAAGAACCAAGAAGATGAATCCCTGCAGTCACGAAAGAAGCTTTCAATCGAAATTCACTTGATACAGTAAATCTAGCTGTGACGATCCCACCTGATGACGAAACGTCGTGATTTATAATTTGATTTCTATTATTTCATTTCTATTATTTATTTTTTACCCACGTGACTTTACCGAAAAAACCTAAGCGTATGAATCCTTGCAGTCACGAAAGCTTCAAATCTAGAATTCCTCGTGTAGCCTTTAATATCAAAAAGCCCGCCATGACCATCTACAGTTCTGGATTGGGCCTCAAACAGACTGTTGGCGCAAGTTCTGTTAGCGAGAATCTACTTAGGCCGGCACGGCACACGAAGGGGTGGGTGGCCAGCACTACGCCCGGCCTAACTGAGTTTCCCCAGTGGCGATGTTTTTACACACCGCACCAGCTACTCATTTGAGGCTGAGTCGACCTAGCGGAGGAGCCCAGGGACCGGTTCAGATAACCGTCAGCGGTGTTGTCCGTGAGCGCGAATCGAACTCGGGTCGCCGGGTTCGTAGAACAGCGTGCCAACCGCCACCAACACCTCTCCTCACACGCACAGTGCACGCACAGCACGCACACACAGCACGCACACACAGCACGCGCACACAGCACGCGCACACAGCACGCGCACACAGCACGCGCACACAGCACGTGCACACAGCACGCACACACAGCACGCACACACAGCACGCACACACAGCACGCGCACACAGCACGCGCACACAGCACGCGCACACAGCACGTGCACACAGCACGCACACACAGCACGCACACACAGCACGCACACACAGCACGCACACACAGCACGTGCACACAGCACGCACGCACAGCACGCACACACAGCACGCGCACACAGCACGCACACACAGCACGCACGCACAGCGCGCGATCACAATGCATCCATCATGGCCAGCAGCTCCTCGCCTTTGCTGCTGGGCTCTCGGCTGCCATCTCCCTTGGCGCCCTCCTCCCCCGTGGCCTCCCCTAGGTGCCCCTCGTCGGAGAAACCTCCCATGATCCTCTGCAGCTCTTGATTGGGATGCGACTGCGGGACGAGAGAAGGGACGGGCAAGGCCTTGCTGCACGCTGGGGGTGTGGGTGGGTGGGTGGGGGTGTGGGTGGGGGTGTGGGTGTGAGTGGAGGTGTGGGTGGGGGTGTGGGTGGGTGGAGATTGTGGGTGGGGGTGTGGGTGGGTGGAGATTGTGGGTGGGGGTGTGAGTGGGGGTGAGGGTGTGTGAGTGTGGGTGAGGGTGTGATGGGGGTGTGGGTGTGAGTGTGGGTGTGTGTGGGGGTGTTGGTATGTGTGTGAGTGTGTGTGTGAGTGTGTGTGAGTGTGTGTGTGTGAGTGTGTGTGTGAGTGTTGGTGTGGATGTGTGAGTGTGGGTGTGAGTGTGTTTGTGAGTGTGTGTGTGAGTGTGTGTGTGGGTGTGTGTGAGTGTGTGTGTGAGTGTGAGTGGGGGTGTGTGTGTGAGTGTGTGGGTGAGTGTGTGTGTGGGGGTGTTGGTGTGTGTGTGTGTGAGTGTGTGAGTGAGTGGGTGTGTGAGTGTGAGTGTGGGTGTTGGTGTGTGTGTGTGAGTGTGTGTGTGGGTGTTGGTGTGTGAATGTGTGTGAGTGTGTGTATGAGTGTGTGGGTGAGTGTTGGTGTGTGTGTGAGTGTGTGTGAGTGTGTGTGAGTGTGTGTGGGTGTGTGTGTGTAGGTGTGTGTGAGTGTGTGTGAGTGTGTGTGGGTGTGTGTGTGTAGGTGTGTGTGAGTGTGTGAGTGTGTGTGTGGGTGTGTGTGTGTAGGTGTGTGTGAGTGTGTGAGTGTGTGTGTGGGTGTGTGTGTGTAGGTGTGTGTGAGTGTGTGTGAGTGTGTGTGGGTGTGTGTGTGGGTGTGTGTGTGTAGGTGTGTGTGAGAGTGTGTGTGTGGGTGTGTGTGTGTAGGTGTGTGTGAGTGTGTGTGAATGTGTGTGGGTGTGTGTGTGTAGGTGTGTGTGAGTGTTTGTGAATGTGTGTGGGTGTGTGTGTGTAGGTGTGTGTGAGTGTTTGTGAATGTGTGTAGGTGTGTGTGAGTGTGTGACTCCGGGGCCGAGCTACGTCCCACGGGGCGATCGCTTCCCAGTGGCGGCCTGTGGAGCGGGTGGACTACCTTGGCGGCGTCGATGTTGATGACGCGGTGATGGGAGTCGCCCGATCGGAGGGTCAGTGCCTCTCTGCGGTAAGGACAAAAGCGAACAAACAGGCACATTGATCAATATTTCTAGATTTGAAGCTTTCGTGACTGCAAGGATTCATATTCTGGGGTTTATTCTTGGCCACGGAGAGAGAGAGAGACTTTACCGAAAAAACCCAAGAACATTAATCAATATGTACGTACGAGAAGCAAGCAAGCTTCCCGTTATAAACTACGCTACTATTTACGTTTGTTCTAGCAGCTAAGGTCCACTGCTGGGCCACGTAGCTCTTTTTCAGAAGCGACACCGGCTATTACAACTGACAGCTCAACGACGTGGTATCATCGTCATCGTCATCACGTGGGAGTTTATAGCAGCAGACAAATACTCTGAACGCTTGACGTCGATTCTGAACGTGGATGGAAAAAAAACGGAGGACCCGGAGAAAAGTCCACGCGACCACGGGGAGAGAGAGAGACACGCAAACTCCAAATACACAGCAGGCGTCAGGGTCGGGATCGAACCCACGATGTCCTGCGTACCAGGCGAGGTAGTTAACATCTCACCACGGAGAGAGAGACACGCAAACTCCAAATATACAGTAGGCGTCAGGGTCGGGATCGAACCCACGATGTCCTGCGTACCAGGCGAGGTAGTTAACATCTCACCATGGAGAGAGAGAGACACGCAAACTCCAAATATACAGCAGGCGTCAGGGTCGGGATCGAACCCACGATGTCCTGCATACCAGGCGAGGTAGTTAACATCTCGCCACGGAGAGAGAGAGAGACACGCAAACTCCAAATATACAGCAGCAGGCATCGTCAGGGTCGGGATCGAACCCACGACCTGCTGTAGACCAGGCGAGGTAGTCAACATCTCCTAGCCACCGTGATGATGATGATGAGAGAGACACGCAAACTCACAAATATACCGGGACGAGATGTTACCGCAAAAGTGCCAATTAAGCTTGTAAACAGCAGGCTTCAGGGTCGGGATCGAACCCACGACCTCCTGCGTACCAGGCGAGGTAGTTAACATCTCATAGCCACCATGATGATGATGATGAGAGAGACACGCAAACTCACAAATATACCGGGACGAGATGTTACCGCAAAAGTGCCAATTAAGCTTGTAAACAGCAGGCTTCAGGGTCGGGATCGAACCCACGACCTCCTGCGTACCAGGCGAGGTAGTTAACATCTCATAGCCAATGCTGGGCTCGCTCATTGTGAGCGAGTCTCCCGCGAGGTTGTGCCGAAGCATTCGTCGACGCGTCATTTGGTAAGCCCTTAAGGCCGCTTTGTCAGCTCATTAGTTAATTGTCAACACGCTCATAAATTCGTTGTTCATTCATTCACTAAACAGATCATTGAAAACATCATTCATTAATTGTAAAATGCATTCGTCAATTTAATCATTCAACCCATTCACATTAACTCGTTGATCTTCTTGGTTCTTTCGGTAAAGTCACATAGAAGGGAAATAATAAAATAATAAAAATAAAACATAAGTAGTGACTAATCCCATATCTGCATTTCCCATAAATATGCTAAAATCCTCTTGATATGAAAATTATTTTGTCAAGGCGCCCTTCCCCCTCCAACCCAGCAGCTTAAATATACGCTCCAAGCCTGGTGGTGTTCATTCAGACGCTGTCTTCCCGACAGACCTGTTCTTCACCTGAGGACGGCTGCTTGCGTTGTGGCCGAAACGTCGTGAGAATTATTTTATTACGTTTTATTTTTATTATTTAAAATTTTTATTTTATTATGTTTTATTTTTATTATTTTATCACTTGCCTTCTACGTGACTCTACCGAAAGAACCAAGGAGATGAATCCCTGCAGTCACGAAAGAAGCTTTAAATCGAAAATTAACTCGTTGATTCACGAACTCGTCATGAGCACATCTTTAAAGCCACTCATACGACATATTCACAAGCTCATTAAGTCTTTGATATGCTCATTATCCTTCTCCCGCACCTCCGATTAGCACGGTTGGCCACGTACGGTGCAAAAGAAGTTCAACGTACATGCAAAGGATCCCCCGTGTAGCCTTAACAGACTGTAGGGGCAAGTGCTGTTAGCGAGCACCTATCAAGTCCGGATCAACACACGAGGGGGTGGGTGGCCAGCACCACGCCCGACCGCCTTTGTCTCCCCAGTGTCGATGTTTACACACCGCACCAGCTACTCATTCGAGGCTGAGCCGACCTAGGGGAGGCCCAGGACCGGTTCAGACAATCGTCACCGGTGTTGGCCTGTGAGCGGCAGAGGTCGCAACCGGGTACCCGATACCCGTACCGTACCCGATACCCGGCTACCCGTACCCGGCCTGGTACGGGTAGGCCGTGAGTCACTGGTGAGTCACCGTTTGTCACTCATTTCCCAACTTCTTGTCTCTTCTCACAATTCAAGTTCCTAGAATCAACCCACCCGCGCCTGCAACATGGCTTCATCCCAGAGGTCGCAATCGGGTACCCGATACCCGTACCCTACCCGTACCCGGCCGGGTACGGGTAGGGTATGGGTACGGCCAGGTACGGGTACCCGCTTGCGACCCTGGTGCGGCCGGGTACGGGTAAGGAATCAAAACCCGTTTGCGACCTCTGGCGCTCAATGTTCACCGAACGCCGCAGCAGATACACACACACACACGCGGACGCGGACAGACTCACTCTCACTCTTTGGTGCTTTCGGTGAAGTCACGTGGGCAGAAAGGAAATAAAATAGCTCACGACGGTTTCGATCGCAAGCCGTCTCACCCGACGACGATTGCTTGCGTTGCGATCGAAACGCCGCGAGCTATTTTACCTGTTTCTACTCTACCGCAAGAACCAAGGAGTACGGATTGCCGCAGTCACGAAAGCTTCGAAGCAAAGATGAGACTCACTCTTCCTCTCGCTCGCTGTTGAAGAGCATCAGTTTAAATTCACTCCCGGAGGCCTGCACCCCAACGCTCCCGCCCATCAGATGAGCCAGAAGATTCAGCTCCTCCTTAGCCAACAGGTTTGGCAGGGAACTCTCCTGTTACACAAAGACAAAGATCCCCCGGTGTAGCCTTTAACGGACTGTCGGAGCAAACGCTGTTAGCCAGTATGGAGCAAAGCATTTGAAGGCTGGCACAGGAGGGGGGGGGGGTGGCAGGCGTCACACTCGCGGGCGCTCACCCATTCACTCAACTCACCAAATTACTCACCCACTCACTCACCCATTCACTCACTCACCCATTCACTCAACTCACCCAATTACTCACCCACTCACTCACCCACCCACCCACCCACTCACTCACTCACCCACTCACTCACTCACCCACCCACCCAATCACTCACCCACTCACTCACCCACCCACCCAATCACTCACCCACCCACCCAATCACTCACCCACCCACCCACCCAATCACTCACCCACCCACGCACATGCACACACACAGATTCACGTACACACACACCTACAGATTCACACACACACACACACTTACAGATTCACATAGACGCACACCTACAGACTCACATACACACACAGATTCACGTACACACACACCTACAGATTCACATACACGGATATAGATTCACATACACACCTACAGATTCACATGCACACACACACACCTGCAGATTAACATACACACACACCTACAGACTCACATACACACACACCTACAGATTCACATACAAACACAGAGACCCACAGAGACCCACAGATTATCTCGGTTGGTTATGTACGGTGTGAAAGAAGTTCAACACACACAGAGACCCACAGAGACCCACAGATTAGCACTGTTGGTTATGTAAGGTGCGAAATAAATTCAACACTCACAGAGACCCACAGAGACCCACAGAGACCCACAGATTATCACGGTTGGTTATGTACGGTGTGAAAGAAGTTCAACACACACAGAGACCCACAGATTATCACGGTTGGTTATGTATGGTGTGAAAGAAGTTCAACACACACAGAGACCCACAGATTATCTCGGCTGGCTATGTATGGTGTGAAAGAAGTTCAACACACACACAGAGACCCACAGAGACCCACAGATTATCTCGGCTGGCTATGTATGGTGTGAAAGAAGTTCAACACACACACAGAGACCCACAGAGACCCACAGATTATCTCGGTTGGCTATGTATGGTGTGAAAGAAGTTCAACACACACACAGAGACCCACAGAGACCCACAGATTATCTCGGCTGGCTATGTATGGTGTGAAAGAAGTTCAACACACACACAGAGACCCACAGAGACCCACAGATTATCTCGGCTGGCTATGTATGGTGTGAAAGAAGTTCAACACACACACAGAGACCCACAGAGACCCACAGATTATCTCGGCTGGCTATGTATGGTGTGAAAGAAGTTCAACACACACACAGAGACCCACAGAGACCCACAGATTATCTCGGCTGGCTATGTATGGTGTGAAAGAAGTTGAACACACACACAGAGACCCACAGAGACCCACAGATTATCTCGGCTGGCTATGTATGGTGGGAAAGAAGTTCAACACACACACAGAGACCCACAGAGACCCACAGATTAGCACGCTTGGCTATGTATGGTGTGAAAGAAATTCAACACACACAGAGACCCACAGAGACCCACAGAGACCCACAGATTATCTCGGTTGGCTATGTATGGTGTGAAAGAAGTTCAACACACACACAGAGACCCACAGAGACCCACAGATTAGCACGCTTGGCTATGTACGATGCGAAAGAAATTCAACACACACAGAGACCCACAGAGACCCACAGATTAGCACTGTTGGTTATGTACGGTGTGAAAGAAGTTCAACACACACAGAGACCCACAGAGACCCACAGAGACCCACAGATTATCTCGGTTGGCGATGTATGGTGTGAAAGAAGTTCAACACACACACAGAGACCCACAGAGACCCACAGATCAGCACGGTTGGCTACGTTCGGCGCGAAAGGAGTTCAACGTCTGTACAACGTCCGTGCAACGTACAACACATATCTGGCTCACCTGGGCGTGTGGGGAGCATGCCTTGGTGGCTCCTGACAGATCTGTGTCCACACTTCGCGTTGTGCTGTACCTGCGCAAACACGCAGAGACGCGGGGTGTCGCGGAGCGAGAGGGCACGCACGTACCACGCACCACGCTTGGGACCGCCTCTACAATACAGGTTTTGATTGAGGATTGACTGCGGGAATTACGATACCCATTGGTTCTTTCGGTAAGGTCACGTGTGTAGGAATACAAATGAAATTAAAATACCACCATTGGAACCTCCTTTGCCAGTAGCAAAATATGATAATTGGTTTTTTACCCTTTTATCTGGCAACAAAAGTGACACCTTTTTTACAAGGAGTCATGTTTGCATTGACCACAATACCTGCGGTCGGAATGCAAAAAAAAACACAACTCTGATAATGTATGCACTGTCCTTGAAGTTGATTGGTCCACACCCGAGACAGCTTTTCTTAGAGCCTAGTCTCACACGGTGTACACATGTGAGCCTAGGCATTCCGACTGCAGGTATTGTGGTCTATGCAAACATGACTCCTTGTAAAAAAGGTGTCAGTTTTGTTGCCAGATAAAAGGGTAAAAAACCAACTATCATATTTTGCCACTGGCAAAGGAGGTTTCAATGGTGTAAATGCTTACCCCGAACTCTCATACTCTGATGGTGCATTGTCTTTGAGTTGTGTGCCTTTTGGCGTCATCTGGTCCAACACCATGTGAGACTAGGCTCTAAGGAAAGCTGTCTCGGGTGTGGACCAATCAACTTCAAGGACAGTGCATACATTATCAGAGTTGTGTGTTTTTTGTTTGCATTATGACTGCAGGTATTGTGGTCTATGCAAACATGACTCCTTGTAAGAAAAGGTGTCAGTTTTGTTGCCAGATAAAATGGTAAAAAAACAATTATCATATTTTTACTGGCAAATGAGGTACCAATTGTGTAAATGCTTACCCCGAGCTCTCATACTCTGATGGTGCATTGTCTTTGAGTTGTGCGCCTTTTGGCGTCATCTGGTCCAACACCATGTGAGACTAGGCTCTAAGGAAAGCTGTCTCGGGTGTGGACCAATCAACTTCAAGGACAGTGCATACATTATCAGAGTTGTGTGTTTTGTTTGCATTTTTGTGGTCAATGCAAACATGACTCATCGTAAAAAAAAGGTGTGCGTGTGTGCGAGCGAGCGAGCTCACATGTTGGTGCCCAGCGTGATGACGCGTTCCCCGTAGATCTCGCACGAGCCGTCTCGCAGGGCGGGTGAGTAGGCGCCACCCACCGGGAACCCCACGCAGCGCAGCGCCTCACCGCTGGGGGCAAACAACCTGCACACGGAGACATATATTTTAATCCTTTATATTAAGTTCACTTGCTTGCTTGCTTGCGTGCTTGCGTGCTTGCTTGCTTGCTTACGACCGTGCAAATCTTTCGGTCGTTTTTTAACCCACTTCCCGTGATCCAATCGAGCTGACATTTTCCACACAGACTCGTTGCGCGTGACAATTAATGTTCGTGAAATTTTTTTTCCTAAATTTTACACTTTTTAGGACAAAAATATTATATTTAATTACCAATTGCTTAATGGTGCAATGCAATCATCTGACCCATAGGTGGCAGCCATCTCAAGCCAGAGGACGAGAGGACTCTAGCCGCCACGCATATAAAGGATTTATAGTGAAAAACTTTGTTTTTACGGGTTATACTTGTTAGGTTTTTTTCGGTAAAGTCATGTAGGTAAAAAAATTAAATTAATAAAATAAAAATAAAATAAAAATCACGACGTTTCGGAGGCAACACAAGCTTCCGTATTCTTAGGTTTTTTCGGTAAAGTCACGTAGGTAAAAAATTAAAATTAATAAAAGTAAAATAAAATAAAAATCACGACGTTTCAGAGGCAACACAAGCTTCCGTCTTCAGGTGGAACCGTCACAGCACGATTGCTGTATCAAGTAAAATAAATTCCAAGAAAACAGTCCTTGTATATATACTGGTTGAGGGTGGGAGGAGCCAGGGTAGGCCCTGAAAATTATTATTATTGTGAGGTTCGGTGCGGCTGAAGCACGCTGCTAGGAATGAGCCTTTGTTGTGTAGACTGGTTGAACTGGGAGGTTCCAAGAGTTGTTAAGATGCGGCTGATCTAAAGGTGTAAACGGGACTGAGCCTTTTGTTATGTAGAGGTGGTGCGGCTGAAACCGCTGCCAGGAATGAGCCTTTGTTGTGTAGACAGGTTGAACTGGGAGATTCCAAGAGTTGTTAAGATGCGGCTGATCTAAAGGTGTAAACGGGACTGAGCCTTTTGTTATGTAGAGGTGGTGCGGCTGAAACCGCTGCCAGGAATGAGTCTTTGTTGTGTAGACTGGTTGAACTCGGAGGTTCTAAGAGCTGTTAAGGTGCGGCTAGAACGAGAGCCACTCGCTCGCACACCGACACCAATAACGCCACCGCCGCTCGCCGCTCAGCGGCGGCGACGTCACCACGGCGCCTGTGCCAGGCTAGGTGCACGCACGCATTCACCAGCGCCCCCTCCCCGCCCCCCCCACCCCCTCACCTGATGGTCCCGGGGTTCTCTGTTCCGAGAGGGACCGGGCCCGAGGTTGGCAGGACGAATCGCCCGTTAGAGCTCTGCACTTTGTCCTTCAGGAAAATGGACACCTGAAATACCGCCACGCACACACACACACACGCACGCAACAACAACAACAACCGCCATTCGCCACTAAGTGGCGGTGACGTCACCACGACGCTTGTGCCAGGCCAAGTGCACCTTGAGGCTGCCACGTGAAGTGTCGAACGCCCGCTGGCAGGAGGTCACGAGGCAGACCCAGCAAGTGCCACGCATGCACACACACGCATGCACACACGCACGCACACACGCACACACGCACGCACGCACAAAGATAAAGACCCCCCGTATAGCCTTAACAGACTGTAGGGGCAAGTGCTGTTAGCAAGCACCTATGAAGGCCGGAACGGTACACGAGGGGGTGGGTGGCCAGCACCACGCCCGACCGCCTTTGCCTCCCTAGCGGCGATGTTTACACACCTCACCAGGTACTTATTTAAGGCTGAGTCGACCTAGGGGAGGCCCAAGACCGGTTCAGATAATCGTCACTGGTGTTGGCCGTGAGCGGGAATCGAACTCGTGTCGCCGGGTTCATAGCGCAGCGCAGCGCTAACCACTACACTACCGCTCCCCATACACGCACGCACACACGCACGCACACACGGCGGGGGTCAGACGCAGCGCTCACATCAGCCTGTGCATCGCACGCGCGTGTCTTGGTCTGCGCGTGTCTTGGTCTGCGCGTGTCTGTCTGTCTGTCTGCCTGTCTGTCCGTGTGCGTGTCTCACAACAACGAGCGGAGCGCCGGGTGGCTAAAGCGCAAGCAAGTTGGCACAGTAGGGGTCACAGGTGGTGCATCGGCCAGTAGCCATCTCAGTCAGTCGACCCGTGGCACCTGCTGGGTCTGCCCCGTGACCTCCTGCACCTAGCCTGGCACAGTAGGGGGCACAGGTGGTGCATCAGCCAGTCATCTCGGTCATCTCAGTCAGTCGACCCGTGGCACCTGCTGGGTCTGCCCCGTGACCTCCTGCCAGCGGGCGTTCGACACTTCACGTGGCCTCAACGTGCACATAGCCTGGCACAAGCGTCGTGGTGACGTCACCGCTACTTAGTGGTGAATGGCGGTTGTTGTTGTTGTCAGTGTGTGCGTGTCTTTGTGGGGTCGGGCGTGGTGCTGGCCACCCACCCCCTCGTGTGCCGTGCCGGCCTTCATTGGTGCTCGCTAACAGCACTTGCCCCAACAGTCTGCTAAGGCTACACGGGGGATCTTTGTCTTTTCTCAGTGAACCCCTAAACACCTGGCAGGAGGTCACGTGACCTCGCGACCTCCTGCGACACTTGCACGTGATGGCCTCGAAGTGCACCTAGCCTGGCACAAGCGATGCGGTGGCGTCTCCGCCACTTATTGGCGAACGTCAGCGGTTGTTGTTTGTTGTTGTTGTGCGTTGCTGTTTGTTACCGTTGTTGTTGTTGTTGTTACTCACGCGGATGTGCATGTCCTGGAAGAAGCTGAGCAGCGTCTGTCTGATCAGCTGAAACTCCCCGGCAGAGAGACAACTGTAGATCTGTGCACGCGTCCACCCCACGCACACGCACACGCACAAGACACACACACGCACAAGACACGCACACGCACAAGACACGCACACGCACAAGACACGCACACGCACACGCACGAGACGCGCAATAAACACGGGAGGGCAGGTGCTCCCGCAACGCTATGACGGCCGTAGCGCAGGGGGGTGGTGTCAGTGCGGTAGTGCGGGGTGGTGTCAGTGCGGTAGTGCACGGTGCTAGTGCAGGGTCGTAGTGCGGGGTCGTAGTGCGGGGTCGTAGCGCACAGTGGCAGCGCGCGGCGGCAGTGTGGGGTGGTGTCAGTGCGGTAGTGCACCGTGGTCGCGTAGGGTCGTGGTGTGGGCCGGCAGTGCAGGAGCGGCAGTGCGGTAGTGCAGCGTGGTAGTGCATGACAGCAGTGCGGGGGTGGTGGCAGCGTGGTAGTGCAACGCAGTAGTGCAGCGGGGTAGTGCAGTGCGGCAGTGCAACGCGGCAGTGCAGCGCGGCAGTGCAACGCGGCAGTGCAGCGCGGTAGTGCAGCGCGCGCCGGCCGTGCCTCGATGAGGTGGCGAAAAGTGTCGTCGACGGTGGCGAGGATGGCGGGGGAGTCGCGCACGAAGGCCCGCACGGCGTCCACGTGGTTGAGCGTGACCATCAGGAGGTCGCGGGGGCGCACGCACGAGAACACCTGGTACTTCAGCGCCATCGTCATCAGGTCGTAGAGCTGCGGGGGGCAATCCACGCGCGCTCGGGACGATCAGATCGGCCGTGTCGGGTGGCGGCGGGTTTAACGAGACGTTTATAAAGTGACGTAGAAGGGAAATAATAAAATAATAAAAATAAAAAATAAAATAAAATAATTCTCACGACGTTTCGGCCATATTTATGGGAAATGCAGATATGCGATTAGTACTATTTGTGAAATGCGTAGGAGGTGGGCGGGGGGTTTAAAGTCATATTATGCCCTTGCATTATGTAGGATTAGCAGCATCAAAGGGAGGGGATGGGGGTAGCATTAATAAAGGGAAGGAATGTTAATAGTATGTAGCTGCAGTAACTAAACAACCACGTAAACAACTAAAGTATAAACTGCATAGTATCATCAGTTTACTAAATATACTCTTCAATAAGCTGAGCTACTAACAGTAAGTAATACATTACAATTCTACGTCTCAAAAAATATAATATGCTTCCAGCTAAACTTTATTCTCTTACATCAACACGGGTCTACCCCGTACGCTAGTATATTGCGCGGCGGTTAAACTTACGACCCTCGGTCCGAACAGGCAACTGAACGTACGAGCGGGTTTGTTCAAATCTTGGACGGGCTAACGGAGGAAGGAGCCCCTTTCCGACGGGGCCGTCCGTACCTTGTCCATGCTTGCCGCGTTGAGCCTCATGATGGAGGCATGGGCAAGACGGTCGAAGACGGTACGCAGGGCCTTCTTGGAGTACAGCTCCTGTGGCTTGAGGAGCTCCTCCATGAAGCGCTTCGTGAACATGGTGCTGATGATGTCGTTCATGACTGCAAAGTCGCAGAGGGGAAAACGAGGAGTGGCGCGGGTAAAGGTTTTAAAGTACTCTTAGGTTCATCTTCTTGGTTCTTTCGGTAAAGTCACGTAGAAGGAAAATAATAAAATGCTAAAAATAAAACATAATAAAATACAATTCTCACGACGTTTCGGCCACAACGCAAGCAGCCGTCTTCAGATGGAGAACAGGTCTGTCGAGAAGGCAGAATCTGTTCTCCACATGAAGACGGCTGCTTGCGTTGTGGCCGAAACGTCGTGATAATTATTTTATTGTGTTTTATTTTTATTATTTTATTACTTCCATTCTGCGTGACTTTACCGAAAGAACCAAGAAGATGAATCCCTGCAGTCACGAAAGAAGCTTTAAATCGAAATTGTATTGTTTTATTTTTATTATTTTATTATTTCCCTTCTACGTGACTTTACCGAAAGAACCAAGAAGATGAATCCCTGCAGTCACGAAAGAAGCTTTACATCGAAATTTATACTTTTAGGTTTTTTCGGTAAAGTCACGTAGGTAAAAAAATCTAATTAAAAATTACTAAAATAAAATAATAGAAATAAAATAATAAAAATCACGACGTTTCGGAGACAACACACAAGTCTCCGTCATCAGGTGGGACCGTCACAGCTAAAATTACTGCATCAAGTGAGGAAAAATTCCAAAAGACCAGCCCTTAAATACAAGTTAAGGGGGGAGGGGATTATCTGAATGTGGTAGTCAGGGAATGGAGCGTGGCGGTGGTGAGCGGGGCTACAACAGAAATTGGTCAACGTCGTCATGTGCAAGAGAACAGTCGGTGTACCTCGACCTAACCCGTTTCAAATCTTCTTGGTTCTTTCGGTAAAGTCACGTAGAAGGGAAATAATAAAAAGTAGATGAATAATTATCTAAATTTTTTTTGTATGTTTTATTTTTTTATTAGAATAAAAAAGCAAGCATAAAAATAATGATATAAATATTTTATCACGTTTTATTTTTTATTAGAATAAAAAGAAAGCATAAAAATAATTATATAGATATTTTTTTAATGTTTTATTTTTTATTATTTAGAACCAAGAAGATGAATCCCTGCAGTCACGAAAGAAGCTTTACATCGAACCGTTTCAAATCTAGAAAGGTTTTTAAGCCCCCCCTGGACTTGATTCAGGGCTAATCTCTCAGTATCTCAATCGGCTCACGCCTGATGCACGAAGGGAGATTGAAAACAACTCTCCGGGAGGAGTGCGACGTAGGACGCGTGACGACGCAATGCCCCCCGTCAAAACGTCTCCCCTCCAACGTCCGAATAACGTTTCTCTCCCAACGTCGACACAAGGTTCCCCCCCCAACTTCAACACATCCCCCCCCCCACAACGTCAACGCAACATCTCCCCCCACCAACACAACATCAGCCCCCATCAACACAACATCAGCCCCCATCAACACAACATCAGCCCCCATCAACACATCACCCCCCATCAACACAACATCAGCCCCCATCAACACAACATCACCCCCCATCAACACAACATCAGCCCCCATCAACACAACATCAGCCCCCATCAACACAACATCAGCCCCCATCAACACAACATCACCCCCCATCAACACAACATCAGCCCCCATCAACACAACATCACCCCCCATCAACACAACATCAGCCCCCATCAACACAACATCAGCCCCCATCAACACAACATCAGCCCCCATCAACACAACATCACCCCCCACCAACACAACATCAGCCCCCATCAACACAACATCACCCCCCACCAACACAACATCAGCCCCCATCAACACAACATCAGCCCCCATCAACACAACATCACCCCCCATCAACACAACATCAGCCCCCATCAACACAACATCACCCCCCACCAACACAACATCACCCCCCACCAACACAACATCACCCCCCACCAACACAACATCACCCCCCACCAACACAACATCTCCCCCCACCAACGCAACATCACCCCCTACCAACACAACATCACCCCCCACCAACACAACATCACCCCCCACCAACACAACATCACCCCCCATCAACACAACATCTCCCCCCACCAACACAACATCAGCCCCCACCAACACAACATCACCCCCCACCAACACAACATCACCCCCCACCAACGCAACATCACCCCCTACCAACACAACATCACCCCCCACCAACACAACATCACCCCCCACCAACGCAACATCACCCCCTACCAACACAACATCACCCCCCACCAACACAACATCACCCCCCATCAACACAACATCACCCCCCATCAACACAACATCACCCCCCATCAACGCAACATCACCCCCCATCAACACAACATCACCCCCCACCAACACAACATCACCCCCCACCAACACAACATCACCCCCCACCAACACAACATCACCCCCCACCAACACAACATCAGCCCCCATCAACACAACATCACCCCCCATCAACACAACATCACCCCCCATCAACACAACATCACCCCCCATCAACACAACATCAGCTCCCAACGTCAACACAACATCACCCCCCATCAACACAACATCACCCCCCACCAACACAACATCACCCCCCATCAACACAACATCAGCCCCCATCAACACAACATCAGCCCCCATCAACACAACATCAGCCCCCATCAACACAACATCAGCCCCCATCAACACAACATCACCCCCCACCAACACAACATCACCCCCCACCAACACAACATCACCCCCCACCAACACAACATCACCCCCCATCAACACAACATCACCCCCCATCAACACAACATCCCCCTTCTCCCGCCCCAACATAAATACAACATTCCACCCCCCAAAAACGTCGGCACGACCTATCGACCGCGGGGAAAAACGTGGAATTGGCGGACCCCCCCCCCCCCCCCCTTTGAGTGATCTCCCTACCCTTGCGAGCTTTGTCCACAGGGATGGTCTGTGCACGGAGCCTCTGGTCCAGGATGTAGAGCATCTCGCCGCCCAGGTTGATGAAGAGCAGGGGCAGCGTGCAGGTCGACATGGCGATGGTGGAGGAGAGGGGTCAATGCGGACGACGACGACGACGACGATGGGGGATTGTTGGGATGATGACGATGATGGTGGAGCGAGCGGCAGCAGCAGCAGGGGCAGAATCAACGGGGAGAGGTGCAGCGGTGGATGAAGGATGCAGCGATGAAGGATGCAACAGTGGATGAAGGACGCAGCAGTGAAGGATGCAGCAGTGAATGATGCAGCAGTGAAGGATGCAGCAGTGAAGGATGCAGCAGTGAAGGATGCAGCAGTGGATGATGCAGCAGTGAATGATGCAGCAGTGAAGGATGCAGCAGTGAAGGACGCAGCAGTGAAGGATGCAGCAGTGAATGATGCAGCAGTGAAGGATGCAGCAGTGAAGGATGCAGCAGTGAAGGACGCAGCAGTGAAGGATGCAGCAGTGAAGGATGCAGCAGTGGAGGCAGCAGTGAAGGAGGCAACAGTGAAGGATGCAGCAGTGAAGGATGCAGCAGTGGAGGCAGCAGTGGAGGAGGCAACAGTGAAGGAGGCAGCAGTGAAGGATGCAGCAGTGGAGGCAGCAGTGAAGGAGGCAACAGTGAAGGATGCAGCAGTGAAGGATGCAGCAGTGGATGAAGGATTCAGCAGTGGAGGAGGCAGCAGTGGAGGAGGCAACAGTGAAGGAGGCAGCAGTGAAGGATGCAGCAGTGGATGAAGGATTCAGCAGTGGAGGAGGCAGCAGTGAAGGAGGCAACAGTGAAGGATGCAGCAGTGGAGGCAGCAGTGAAGGATGCAGCAGTGAAGGATGCAGCAGTGTATGAAGGAATACGCAGGGAAATCTGATGGAGGAATGAGGGCGGTGGAGGAGTGAACGACTCACAGGGAACGACTCAGCGGCAGCAGCAGGGCAAGCTGCAGCAGTGAATGAAGGACGCAGCAGCGAATGAAAGCAGAACGATAAATCTGATGGAGGAATGAGGGCGTTGGAGGAGGGCACGACTCACAGGGAACGACTCACAGAGGGAACGACTCAGAAGCGGCAGCAGCAGTGGAGGAAGGACTCAACAGTGAATGAAATCAGAACGAGAAATCTGATGAAGGAATGAGCGCGGTGGAGGGAACGACTCAGCGGCAGCAGCAGCAGTGGAGGAAGGACGCAGCAGTGAATGAAGGAAGAACGTGGCAGCGAATGGAAGCAGTACGATAACTCTGATGAAGGAATGAGCGCGGTAGAGGAGTGAACGACTCACAGAGGGAACGACTCAGCGGCAGCAGCAGCAGGGCAAGGAATGAGCGCGGTGGAGGGAACGACTCAGCGGCAGCAGCAGCAGTGGAGGAAGGACGCAACAGTGAATGAAGGACGCAGCAGCGAATGAAAGCAGAACGATACATCTGATGAAGGAATGAGCGCGGCGGAGGGAACGACTCAGCGGCAGCAGTGGAGGAAGGACGCAGCAGTGAATGAAAGCTGAACGAGAAATCTGAGGGAGGAATGAGCGCGGTAGAGGAGGGAACGACTCACAGAGGGAACGACTCACAGAGGGAACGACTCAGCAGCAGCAGCAGCGGCAAGAGGAGAGGGCGAGGCGACAGCGTCAGGCGAGGCAGGCTGCAGGCCTAGGCGCCGCGCGTCGCCATGGAGACCGGAGTTAGAGGGTCACGCAAAGATTCTACAATCATACAACTCTACAATCATACAGAACTCTACAATCATACAAGACTACAATCATACAAGACTACAATCATACAAGACTACAATCATACAGAACTCTACAATCATACAAGACGCTACAGTCATACAGGACTACAATCATACAAGACTACAATCATACAGAACTCTACAATCATACACTACTACAATCATACAAGACTACAATCATACAAGACTCTACAATCATACAAGACTCTACAGTCATACAAGACTACAATCATACAGAACTCTACAATCATACAAGACTCTACAATCATACAAGACTACAATCATACAAGACTCTACAATCATACAGGACTACAATCATACAAGACTACAATCATACAACTCTACAATCATACAACTCTACAGTCATACAAGACTACAATCATACAAGACTACAATCATACAAGACTCTACAATCATACAGGACTACAATCATACAAGACTACAATCATACAACTCTACAATCATACAACTCTACAGTCATACAAGACTACAATCATACAAGACTCTACAATCATACAAGACTCTACAATCATACAAGACTACAATCATACAAGACTACAATCATACAGAACTCTACAATCATACAATTCTCTACAATCATACAAGACTACAATCATACAAGACTACAATCATACAACTCTACAGTCATACAAGACTACAATCATACAAGACTACAATCATACAAGACTACAATCATACAAGACTACCAGTAAAAGAGCTGTATAGTAGCTCAGTGAGCCTTAACTGGTAAAATAAAAAGTTTAAAAATACATTTTTAAAATTTATTTTGACCAGCAGAGGGCAGTACAGGATAAACCAAAGCCAAACAACTTTTAAGCAGACATTGTGACTTTGCTGGGTAAATACCATTCTAAAAATTGATTATTTTAAATGCTAGCCAAAACACTGACGAATTAACAATCTCATTAAAGGTGTAAGAAAAGAAAAACAAAATCTATTATCTATAAATGTAAGCGCTTTTTAAAAATAGATTTTCCAGAGTAATTGAAGGCATGACGGTTAAGTTTTCGATAGATTTGATTTATTTGAGCCTCTTGCACAGTAAAGATTAAAATAAAATTATAGCCAACGTTTCGGGTCAATGCCCCTTTTTCAGAGGCGCATTAAACGGGACCGCAGGGAACTTTCCAAAGGCGCATGTAAACATTCGTGAATCACACTGTGTGCGTGTGTGTGTCTTTACACGATCCTGCAGTTGCCCTATCAATGTTTTGCAACAGGTTAAGCCGCTCAATATTTACAGGAACTGACCCAATTTTTCGATTGTTTTTTTGTCGGGTTTGATCGCGTAAAAATATGAACGTCTCTAAATTTCGATTTAAAGCTTCTGTCGTGACTGCAGGGATTCATCTTCTTGGTTCTTTCGGTAAAGTCACGTAGAAGGGAAGTAATAAAATAATAAAAATAAAACTTATAAGTAGTACTAATCACATACCTGCATTTCCCATAAATATGCTAAATTCCTCTTGATATGCAAATTATTTTGTCAAGGCGCCCTTCCCCCCCCCCTTCCAACCCAGCTTATATATATGCTCCAAGCACGTGTGCTGTTTCATTCAGACGCTGTCGCCTCGACAGACCTGGTTTCACCTGAGGACGGCTGCTTGCGTTGTGGCCGAAACGTGAGAATTATTTTATTATGTTTTATTTTTATTATTTTATTATGTCCCTTCTACGTGACTTTACCGAAAGAACCAAGAAGATGAACTGACCCAACTTAGCTTGGGTTGACGACGTACGGTGCGAACGAAGTTTGATACCCCGCTCACAGCCACCACCGGTGGCGATGATCTGCACCGGTCCTGGGGCCTCCGCCTAGGTCGACTCGGCCTCAAAATTAGTACCTCGTAAGGTGGTGGCAAACTGGGGGGACAAAGGCGGCCGGGCGTGGTGCTGGCCAACCACCCCCTCGTGTGCCGTGCCGGCCTTCATAGGTGCTCGCTAACAGCACTTGCCCCTGCAGTCTGTTGAGGCTATACAGGGCATCTTTGTCTTAGAAGGAAAACATAAATATATCATAAGCGACGTTTCGGGCGACGGCCCTCCTTAATAGCAACGTGAGAGGTCAGAACGAGGGGGGGGGGGTAGGAGGTTGATATCGTGACCACGTGGTCAGACATGAATTAAGCATTAGGTCAATTAATCATGTTTTTTTCTCTCTCTTAGCCTTCAGCATTAATCAGCTTTAATAGAGTGTGATTAAATTCGCAAGGCTGTCGTAACGATTTCCCACCGAGGCTGGGAAACATTTATACACAACACAAAATAACCATTAGCGTCGTTACAGAGAATATGAACTACGTAAATGCATACGCTGGACTGTGTGTGCGCGTGTGTGTGTGTGTGTGTTGAACTTCTTTCGCGCCGTGCGTAGCCAAACGTGCTAATCGGAGGAACGATATTTGGCCCGTGGGTGCTTTCCGATAAACATCGGCATTTCTATTTACGCGATCTAACCCAAAACTAAAACAAAAACGTTGATTATCAATAATATTTGGCCGCGAAAGACCGCGTGTTGAACTGCTAAACACGTGACATTTGACCAGAATTGGTTCAAGCAAAAAAGGCTGATAGTTTATCAAAAGGGGCGATACGGTTATCGTGAGCACGCTACACCATAATAAACTAAATTAAAAACTACGAACTCTTCTTTATTTTACCAGGTAAGGACCCACTTTTTCTAAAAGCAACCTGGCTATCACAAATGATAGCTCAACGAAGTTGGATTATCATCATGGGAATGGAGAGCAGCAACCAAACACTCGAAACGCGTGACGTTGATTCTAAATGTGGAGGGAAATACCGGAGGACCCGGAGAAAAATCCACGGGGAGAGAGAGAGAGAGACACGCAAACTTCAAATATACAGCAGCAGGCGTCAGTCGGGATCGAAACCACGGACCTCCTGTAGACCAGGCGAGGTCGTTAACATCTCACCACTGAGAGAGAGACACGCAAACTCCAAATATACAGCAGCAGGTATCGTCAGGGTCGGGATCGAACCCAGGACCTCCTGTACACCAGGTGAGGTAGTTAACATCTCACCACGGAGAGAGAGAAACGCAAACTCCAAATATACAGCAGGCATCGTCAGGGTCGGGATCGAACCCACGACCTCCTGCATACCAGGCGAGGTAGTTAACATCTCACCACGGAAAGAGAGAGACACGCAAACTCCAAATATACAGCAGCAGGTATCGTCAGGGTCGGGATCGAACCCACGACCTCCTGCATACCAGGCGAGGTAGTTAACATCTCACCACTGAGAGAGAGAGACACGCAAACTCCAAATATAGAGCAGGCATCAGGGTCGGGATCGAACTCATGACCTCCTGTATACCAGGCGAGGTAGTTAACATCTCCCCATATTCAAGCGAAGACGATGTTAAAGCAGGTGGATCTCTCCCAGCAGCTGAACGTGATTCAAAACCGCTTAGCAAAACGGGACGATTTGCAATTATACTTAAGATGTTTTTTCTTTCTTTCTATTACAACCGAGACGGCCAAAGCCTTGGCATGAATCGACCCTGGCCGATGTCCAAACTGCGAGCAGTTTAATCAAAATGAATTCGATTTCTTTAACTGGATAGTTTGATGGATCGTGTAACGTAATCCCGCGGTGATTACGGCTTGCGGAGGACGGGGTACATCTCCAAGGGGGGGAGGAACCATGGATATGGACAGTTGCAATGCAATCCGGCCAAGAGGTCTCCTAGTTATTGCATCATAATTTTCATTAAATCATTCAGAGTCAGTTTACGTGAATGCCCCTGATGCCTTTTCAGTGACAGGGGGTTGGGAGGAAATGGGGATGGGGGGGGGGTATTGGGTGGGGCAGCAGGGTGCGGCATGGATACCGTGCAGGGGAAATGTCGAACGTCAGCTCCGCGTTACGGTGACAGAACACGCATCAGTGAACACGCATCTCCTAGCCACCGTGATGATGATGCGAGAGAGACACACACCGCAAACTTCAAATATACAGCAGCATGCATCGTCAGGGTCGGGATCGAACCTACGACCTCCTGTGTACCAGGCGAGGTAGTTAACATCTCCTAGCCACCGTGATGATGATGAGAGAGAGAGACACCCAAACTCCAAATATACAGCAGCAGGCATCGTCAGGATCGGGATCGAACCCACGACCTTTCCTGGCCCTTCCCCCCTCAACCATTATATATACGGGGTAGTATTTATTGTGATCTCTCATTTACTTGATACAGCTGTCGTGGCTGTGACGGTTCCACCTGAAGACGGAGGCTTGTGTTGCTTCCGAAACGTCGTGAATTTTTTTAATTTGTTTTATTTTACTTTTATTAATTTAAATTTTTTTACCTACGTGACTTTACCGAAAAAACCTAAGAGTACGCATTACTTTGGTGATGCTTGCTGCTGATTGCTGCTGCTGCTGCTTTTGGCAGTGGTATCAATAAGCATGCTACGCCCGTGACAGTGAAATGGCCAAAACCCTCGAAAGCAACTGGCGAGGGCTGGCCTTCATCCAGGAGTTTGCGTCTCTGTATCTCATCATCATCATCACGGTGGCTAGGAGATGGTAACTACCTCGCCTGGTATACAGGAGGTCGTGGGTTCGATCCCGACCCTGACCATGCCTGCTGCTGATTATTTGGAGTTTGCGTGTCTCTCATCATCATCATCACGGTGGCTAGGAGATGTTAACTTCCTCGCCTGGTACACAGGAGGTCGTGGGTTCAATCACGATCCTGACGATGCCTGCTGCTGTATATTTGGAGTTTGCGTGTCTCTCATCATCACCACGGTGGCTAGGAGATGTGAACTACCTCGCATGGTATACAGGAGCTCGTGGGTTCGATCCTGACCCTGACGCCTGCTGCTGTATATTTGGAGTTTGCGTCTCTCTCTCATCATCACGGTGGCTAGGAGATGTTAACTACCTCGCCTGCTGTACAGGAGGTCGTGGGTTCGATCACGATCCTGACGACGCCTGCTGCTGTATATTTGGAGTTTGCGGTGTGTGTGTCTCTCTCTCTCCTTGTGGTCGCGAGGATTTTGCTCCCGGGTTTCCCCCCTCTCTCCACGTTTAGAATCAACGTCACGCCTTTAGAGTTGTTTGGCTACCGCTGCTATACATTCCCACGTTCTGCTGCTGATGATGATGATGATAACCCCACTTCGTTGGGCTATCATTTTTGACGGCCTGATCGCTTCTACAAAAATTACTTTGTAGTATCTTCTTGGTTCTTTCGGTAAAGTCACGTAGAAGGGAAATAATAAAATAATAAAAATAAAACATAAAACGTTTCGAAACGTCGTGAGAATTATTTTATTATGTTTTATTTTTATTATTTTATTATTTCCATTCTACGTGACTTTTCGAAACGTTTCGAAACGTCGTGAGAATTATTTTATTATGTTTTATTTTTTTATTATTTTATTACTTCCCTTCTACGTGACTTTACCGAAAGAACCAAGAAGATGAATCCCTGCAGTCACGAAAGCTTTAAATCGAAATTTTATTGTTTAATTTTTATTATTTTATTATTTCCCTTCTACGTGACTTTACGAAAGAACCAAGAAGATGAATCCCTGCAGTCACGAAAGCTTTAAATCGAAATTTTGTAGTAGCTAAACGGGGCCTCCTGCAGAACAGGCGAGGTAGTCAACATCTTAGGGGGCCGTCCATAAATGACGTCACGCACCTGGGGGGGTGGGGGGGTCAGACATTTGTGACGATGTGTGACGAGGGGGGAGGGGTGGTTTGAGAAATGTGACGTCACATCAAAACGCGCAACTTTAAATAAATAAAGACAACACGTTCTACTTAATTAAATAGACTTTTAATAAATGTTTTCTCCTACAACATCAGAGTGCAGCGCCACATTAAATACGCGCTACAATGACAATAGTTTAAAGCGATTCGAAGCTTAAATTTCGATTTAAAACTTTCGTGACTGCGGGGATTCATCTTCTTGGTTTTATATCAAAAATAAAACATAATAAAATGCAATTCTCACGACGTTTCGGCCACGCAGCCGTCCTGAGGACGACTGCTTGTGGAAATATGGTTTGGGGGGCAGAGCTTTGTGACGTCATATTTGAGGGGGGGGGGGGTCTGACTTTTTGTGACGCCGTGTGACGAAGGGGGGGGGGGGGTAAAAAATCGTCCAAAATCGCGTGACGTCATTTATGGACCACCCCACAAGCCCGCGCTACTGGTGGCATGTAGTGCGTGCGTGTGTTGGTGGTGGTGTTTGTTCGGCCGGATCGAGGGGGCTAAACGGGCGCGGCACGGGCTAGAGAAGAGATGGAGTGGTGTGGTACAGGAGGACGTGGAGCTGAGTGGACTTGCCGATGACTGGTACCAGCGGTGTCAAGATCGGCCTCAGTGGAGGAGGCTCGTGAAGGACGCTACTGGGCAGTTGGAGGCAGTCGCCCTCCAGCAACAACGGAGGGCGGAGGAGCGACGCTCACAACAACGAGCGGAGCGCCGGGTGGCTAAAGCACAGCAAGTTGGCGCAGTAAAGGGCACAGGTGGTGCATCAGCCAGTCATCTCGGTCATCTCGGTCAGTCGACCCGTGGCACCTGGGTCTGCCCCGTGACCTCCTGCCAGCGGGCGTTCGACACTTCACGTGGCCTCAGGGTGCACATGGCCTGGCACAAGCGTCGTGGTGACGTCACCGCCACTTAGTGGCGAATGGCGGTTGTTGTTGTTGTTGTTTGTTCGATTGTTCGCCAGAAGTCGTCTTATCGTCTGTGCCTTTCTTTTCACACCTTTAAATGTTTGCGGCACAAACCGCAACTCAACGCATTTGTCAACGACAACCGCGTGGCTTGAAAAAGAACATCACTTGGTAAGAAGACCACGATTCGGAAATAAACATGGAATCGAACCCACGACCTCCTGTAGACCAGGCGAGGTAGTTAACATCTCACCACGGAGAGAGGGAGACACGCAAACTCCAATTATACAGTAGGCATCGTCAGTGTCGGGATCGAACCCACGACCTCTTGTATACCAGGCGAGGTAGTTAACATCTCATCACGGAGAGAGAGAGAGACACGCAAACTCCAAATGTACAGCAGGCGTCGTCAGGGTCGGGATCGAACCCACGACCTCCTGTGTACCAGGCGAGGTAGTTAACATCTCTTAGCTAACCCTGAATGATGGGCCACGTTTCGAAGTTCTGTAGTAATTCGATAATATCTAATCATAACCAGTAGAAAAATAAACATGTTTAAATAAACTAATACCATGCCTGTTAAGCCCTTATCAGTGCCCTACCTTATTACAGACCAATTCAGATCTTATTGGTCACCCCGTGCCCCTTAACACATTCCTGCGGAGGGAGCTGGTAGGAACGTTTGGTTGCTCGGTCAATGGCCTGCAGGGTCAACGGCGGCGTGGTGTATTCCGCAAATATGGCCGGCTGTGAGGGCGGGCATAAGCCGGCGTGAGTAGGTTAAACGTTGAGTTTTATAAGGGCACCACGGGGTGACCAGCCCCTCCCCACCCAGCTTCACCCCTCCCACCCCCCACCCAGCCCCACCCTCCCCACCCAGCCCCTCCCCACCCTCCACCCAGCCCCTCCCCACCCTCCCCACCCAGCCCCTCCCCACCCTCCACTCCCCACCCAGCCCAGCCCATCCCCACCCTCCCCACCCAGCTCCTCCCCACCCTCGCCTCCCCACCCTCCCCACCCAGCCCCTCCCCTCCCCACCCAGCCCCTCCCTGCACGACGGACGGACACAATAATCCCCTGTGGGCTGGTGTAACCAGGAGGTTCCTACCAGTATAAATATCAACGTTCATCCTACAACGTCCCATCACAAGCCAGAAACACAAACACATTGACACATCTTCTTGGTTCTTTCGGTAAAGTCACGTAGAAGGGAAGTAATAAAATAATAAAAATAAAACATAATAAAATAAAATAATATAATAAAATAATATTATAATATAATAATATAATATAACACAATTTTATTTTGCCCGTATTGAAACGGCTGTTCGCCGTATGGACCAAAAACTCAATTCCATGTACAAGAATAAGGGATAAACCTTATGGGTTGACAGGTATGATACTATATATGTGTAGTGGTGGTATTGACGTGCGTCGACTGTGACAGTGATGGATCACGGGGCGGCGCGGGGTGCGGGGTTGGGCACGCGTTGTGGGCGTGGTGTGGACGCGCGCGCCGGGAGTGACAGATGACGGGGCGGCGCGGCGTGGGTGGTGAGGCACGATGAGATGTGGGAAAAGAGGATCGTAGCCAGCGCCCAGCGATTGGTCGAATAAGTGGGTGCTCGCAGCGACGTCCGCAGGTGGGGTATAAAGGGGGACGCGCGAGAGCACTCGGGGAGAGTTACCGAGTTGAAGACCCGAAGACGGAGCTGAAGACCTAGTGCCCCGAGACCCCTAGTCCCGCCGTCCTTGTGGGGACCGGGGCCCTGTGTGGCTCGGAGGCGAGGCTGTGGGACCCGGGGTCCGACGCCCCCGTGGGTCGGGCTGGGGACCCACAGTCGAGACGGATACCCCGGGCAGGGAGTGTCCCGAGTAGCTCAGTGGCGTTAGTCGCCGAGTAGCTAAGTGGATGTTGGTCATCCGAGTAGCTCAGTGGGCGTTAGTCGCCAAGTAGCTAAGTGGGTGTTTGTCACCCGAGTACTAAGTGGATGTTGGTCATCCGAGTAGCTCAGTGGGCGTTAGTCGCCAAGTAACTAAGTGGGTGGTTGTCACCCGAGATACTAAGTGGGTGTTTGTCACCCGAGATACTAAGTGGGTGTTTGTCACCCGAGATACAAAGTAGGTGTTAGTCACCTGTAAACGAGTTTGATAAAATAAAGAGTGTGTTACCCGTGAAGTCGTCTCCCGCCGAGTTACTACATTACAACTGGCGTCAGAAGTGAACCTGTCTTCAAGAAGTATGGACACAAGGAAGACTACCCGTACCCACGAGCGAGGTCGGGACGACGACGGCGTACCGGGGTCACCAACCTCGGGAGGAGAGGACGAGGAGTGGCCGCCGATGCAGCACCTCGCGGTGATGGCCGACGCTCTGCTTGCCTCCGACACCAGCCTCCAAGACGCACACTCCCGGTTGGCGGAGTTGCTGCTCGCCGCCGCTGAAATCTTGGCCGAGATCTCCGTTCCAGCGGGCGGGAAAACGGCTGCGGGGTTGGAGGAAGGAGCGAGGCTGGCGGGATCCCGCCAAAAGGCGCTTCGCGCCAAAAGTCTGGAAGTTCCCGCCGTTTTTGAGGGGCCGCCATTGATTGGCGGGAAACACGGACGCCACGTGGCCGGACACCTCCGCGCAGCGCAGCCCACGTCATCAGCGCGCGCCGGAGCTCTCCATTTTGCGCCTGACAACCGAGCCGACATTTTAGACAACTACAGCGGAGCGCGGGAAAATCTCTCCGACGTCGACGACGATCGGGTCCTCCAGCAAAGATTGCCCGCGCTGTCGGCGTTCAAGGCGGATGGGGGCGACTGGGGAGCCTTCCAACGAAGGTTCCTCGCTCATCAGGAGATGTCGGGGTGGTCCGACACCACTGCCCTGCGTGCGTTGCCAGCGATGCTTGACGACGACGCGCTTGCAGCCTTCACATCTGCTGCAAGGTCGTCCCGCTCTACGCTCCAGGCCGCACTACACCTGATGGCGAAGGTATTCGGGCCGCCCTCCACGTGTCGCCACCAGTTCTACGATCGGCGGAAGGTGGCTGGAGAAACGACGCTCGCCTATCGCACGGCACTACTCGCCTTGGCGGACGCAGCTTTTCCCCGCATGGATAAAGAGGGGAAGGACGCCATGGTGACGGAGCAGCTGCTGGTGTTGGCCCACGAGTTGGGGGTCCCCATCAATGTGGCGGACGAGATGGATATCTGCTCCCTGGCGATCGCCACGAGCATTCACGCGTACGAGGTCCTCAAACGCAGGCCGGGGGTCGTCTGCAATTTGGCGGGGAACGCGGTACTGGCAGCCACGATCGCCGAACCTCAGCCAGCTGCGGTGCAGGAGCAGGCCTTCGCTGCATCGCGTCCGGGGGAGTGGAGAACGGGAGGTCGTTCGCCCACACGTTCGCCCCGCAAGCTGGAGCAACCGAAACCTACGACGTCCGTCGTCTGCTACAACTGCGGCCTTCGGGGTCACGTCGCAGCCGGGTGCCGGGCCCCGCGTCAGCGCGCCACAGGACCACGTCGGGACGACGACCAGGGCCACAAGTCATCCCAACAAAACCCGGCAAGTCGCGGCACCTCACACGTTCGGTCCACAAACACGGCACATTCGGGTCGCCGCTTCGCGGTGGGGGGTTCGCGGCTGGGTGCCGGGGGTTCATTTCGGCGAGGGGGGTCCGTACGCGGCCCGCAAGCAGTCGAGTGGTCCGAATTGGCCCACAGGATCGTGGCTGCGTCGGCCGGGTCGTCCGTGGTAACGGGCTTCATTGACGGGGTTGAGGTCCGGGTGCTTGTTGACACGGGTGCGTCGGCCACCATCATCTCGGACCTTATTTATAACATTCTTCCCGTTCAAAGTAGACCCCTTCTGCCAGTAGACGTGCCATTTAATGCGGCGAATGGGGGATCCCTGGGGATCATCGGCCAGATTCGGGCGACTATTTGCATTGGTGACATCAAATTGGCGGGCCCTATTTTTGTATCATCATCGCTGGCCGTTCCCTGTTTGCTAGGTACGGACTTTTTGTCCAAAATGCCCATCAAAATTCTCATAGATCAGGCCTGCATTGAGCTTCCGTCAGGTCGGCGGCTTGCGTTCTTGACGAGCCCTACCAAAATACGCACGGTTTGTGCGATGGTGCAGGCGCTGGCAACTCAGACTGTAAGGGTGCCCCCGGGATCGAAAATGTTGGTACCCCGTCGGTTGAGGAAGCCACTCGAGGTGGGCGCGGTGGCACAGGGGGGGCCGTTGGGGCCGTCTAACAGGGCCAGAAGGGGCCTCGACTTAGCGGTTGCTCAAACCATGGTGAGAGGGGACAGTGAGCCGTTCGTAAGGGTCCTGAATACGGGGTCGCGGCCGGCCGAAATTGCGCAGGGAACGGTGCTGGCTCACGCCGCGCCGCTACCCGTTGAGGAACGGCTCGTGTCTCAAGCGGATTTCACTGTCGAGTCGCATCCTCCAAGTGATGAGGGGACAGAGTGGTTGGACTCGTTGTGTGCCGGTTCTGCTAACTTGTCCAAAGTGCAATTGGGAGTCGACGCTCCCACGGGGAGGGATTCGCTGTTGTCATTGCCCCTCATTGAGTGGGGCCGTCTCCAAATGTCCGACAGCTCCCTACTTACGCTACGTCGAAAAGTTGGCGCTCCCGAGGTAGGGGATGCGCGGGTCGGTTCCTGGGTGTGCAGACAGGGCCTTTTGATGAAGTGGGACAACATGTCCCGGGGTCACGTGCTCGTTGTGCCTGTTGCTATGCGGGGTAAGGTCGTTCTGGCAGCTCATAAACGGCTCATGCATCTGGGTTTTCAAAAAACGCTCGCCCTAATCCAGCGAGACTATTATTGGCCGGGGATGGGTAACGACGTGGCGAACATTCTTAAGGGATGCGTAGGGTGCGCCGAAAGAAAACCGCCACCATTGGCAGCTAATCCACTGCTGCAATCCATTCAAGTTTCGCGCACAAACGAATTGGTTGCGTTGGACATCTTGGGGCCCTTTCCTGCTACACCGAGGGGAAATAGGTTCCTGCTGGTTGGCGTAGAATACTTCACCCGATGGCCCATGGCATGGCCACTCGCCAACCAGTCGGCTGCAGCGGTGGCGGACGCCTTCGTCCAGGGTTATGTTTTGGACAAGGGCGCCCCCGAACGCTTGCTGACGGATCAAGGAAATAATTTTTCGAGCGGTTTGTTGCGCGAGGTGTGCGACCTGTTGGGTACAATGAAAGTGCGTACTTCCCCCTACCACCCGCAGACTGACGGGATGGTTGAGCGTCTGAACAGGACGATTACGTCTATGTTGTGCCAACAGGTCTGCGACGATCAGGTTGATTGGGACTTACAGGTGCCGGGGGTACTCGCGGCCTATCGAATGGCCCCTCATGCGGCGACGGGGTTTTCCCCATTTTTTCTTATGTATGGGCGGGAGGCCGATCCGGCCATGGACGTCCAACTGGGGATTTCCCAGCCACGTGCAAAATCTAAATTGGCAGACCACATCAAATTTAATATCGCAAAATTGACTGAAGCACGGGAGGCGGCGAGGTTGAATTCGCGGTCGCGGCAAATTGCGAACGAGAGATTGCATGAGCGGAGGGTGCATACGCATGATTGGAAACCAGGCGATAAGGCCTGGCTGCATTGTCCACATGCACCGTTGGCTACGTCCCCCAAGTTGTTGAGACCTTGGAGGGGACCGGTGGAAATTGTGCGGGTTGCACGACCCCAGAGTATACAGATTAAATGGGAGAAACGCCGTTGGTACGTGCACCCCTCCCGACTGAAGCCCTATACGGCACCGTGTGACCCCGTTCTGTGCCGTAACGACCGGGCGTGTGATGTGACCGTCGACTCGGGGAGGGAGGTGTCGCAGGCTGCTCCTCACGTGTTTCCACCTGACCCACCCCCAGGTGCCTCGGGCTTGACGGCTGCTGACCGTCGGGAGCCTGAACCCCGGGGCACGCACGGGTCCTCGATGCCTGGCCGATGTCTTCCTGAACCGCCGGCACCACCGGACGTTCAACCGCGTCTGGTGCCGTACGACGGACCGGCAAGGCGGACTCGGGCTAGGGCTCAACAATTTTCATGAAGACGTTTTTTCTCTACACCGAGCTCGCCCGGTGTTCCCCTCTGCCGGGGTAATGTCCCGTTGTAGGGACGCTCGGAAAAAGAAGGGGACACTGCACGAGTCGAAAGAAATTTTTTTTTTTTTCCATTTATTTTCCTTTTTGCATACACATTGCTATTGTCACTCGCCGGTTTGTATATATTGTTCTATTGTCGCGGTGGCATTGGTTGAGGGTTGCGGATGGTAGTGTTCGCGTCGTGTTGTGTTGTTAAGTTAGTTGTTGTTCTTGTTGTTGTGTTGTGTTACGGGGCACACAGGGCGGTTTGTATATTTTTATAGCAGCCGGGTCGGCTGCGAGCTATGTGGTAGGGGGTGATGTAGTGGTGGTATTGACGTGCGCCGACTGTGACAGTGATGGATCACGGGGCGGCGCGGGGTGCGGGGTTGGGCACGCGTTGTGGGCGTGGTGTGGACGCGCGCGCCGGGAGTGACAGAGGACGGGGCGGCGCGGCGTGAGTGGTGAGGCACGATGAGATGTGGGAAAAGAGGATCGTAGCCAGCGCCCAGCGATTGGTCGAATAAGTGGGTGCTCGCAGCGACGTCCGCAGGTGGGGTATAAAGGGGGACGCGCGAGAGCACTCGGGGAGAGTTACCGAGTTGAAGACCCGAAGACGGAGCTGAAGACCTAGTGCCCCGAGACCCCTAGTCCCGCCGTCCTTGTGGGGACCGGGGCCCTGTGTGGCTCGGAGGCGAGGCTGTGGGACCCGGGGTCCGACGCCCCCGTGGGTCGGGCTGGGGACCCACAGTCGAGACGGATACCCCGGGCAGGGAGTGTCCCGAGTAGCTCAGTGGCGTTAGTCGCCGAGTAGCTAAGTGGATGTTGGTCATCCGAGTAGCTCAGTGGGCGTTAGTCGCCAAGTAGCTAAGTGGGTGGTTGTCACCCGAGATACTAAGTGGGTGTTTGTCACCCGAGATACAAAGTAGGTGTTAGTCACCTGTAAACGAGTTTGATAAAATAAAGAGTGTGTTACCCGTGAAGTCGTCTCCCGCCGAGTTACTACATTACATATGTATCTGTATGGGTATCTACGTGTATATATTGGTCTCTAGCCATCTCTACGGGTCTCTATCAATTTCTATGTATCTCTATGGGTCTTTGTCTATAACACTGGTCAACACACTTTTTCTGGCATAAGGTATTCCAACGGGGTTAAGGTAATTTTGGGGTGCTGATTCCAAATGTAGCATCAGTTTTGGTCCATCACATCAGGTTTTTGAGATGTCAAATATTGCATTTTCAATAAAAACTGCGGAAGAAAAATATTAAATAATTGTGGATATCTACATAAAATTATATTATAAACACACACTCCTAAAAATACAGCATCATATTTTAACACGAAAGCAGTCACTGACTCGCAATAACTTGCAATCATAAGTGACAGAGTTAATTTCGGGTAAAATCAATAGCATAAAAATGAGATGTGATAGAGCAAATCTGAGATCAGACTTGGAATCAGCACCCTGAAATTAGTCTAGAACAGCTGCAAAAGTCCAGGCCAGAATTTTTTTTTGTTGACCAGTGTAATCATACCCGTTCAACCCCTTCATCAGTACCTTATTGCAGACCAATTGCCCTTATAAATCTCAACGTTCATCCTACAAAATCTCATCACAAGGGAGAAAAACTCAAATAGACTTTAGTTTGTTGTTGCCCCTATTGAAACGACCACGTGTACACCAGGCGAGGTAGTTAACATCAACACCACCCAGCGGATTGACATCGCGTCGGAGGGTAATCTCAGGACCAGTCACAGATTGTTGCCAAATCTGCCTCGGGCAACAGATGGCAGCCGTGCGCTGTGCAACTCACGAGGCTGCGATAGAGCGAGCGTGGGAGAGAGGGAGGGAGGGAGAGTTCGTGTGGTGGTGTACGGTGGGGGGGGGGTGAGGAGGGAGAGAGAGGGGAGTGGAGGGGAGGGAGTAGAGTTCTGGAGGGGAGAGGGAGGGAGTGAGAGGAGGAGTGAGAGGTGGGGGAGGAGTGTGGGGGGTGAGAGAGAGAGAGTGTGTGTGAGTGTGGGGGGTGAGAGAGAGAGAGTGTGTGTGTGAGTGTGGGGGGTGAGAGAGAGAGAGAGTGTGTGTGAGTGTGGGGGGTGAGAGAGAGAGAGTGTGTGAGTGTGGGGGGTGAGAGAGAGAGAGTGTGTGTGAGTGTGGGGGGTGAGAGAGAGAGAGTGTGTGTGTGAGTGTGGGGGGTGAGAGAGAGAGAGTGTGTGAGTGTGTGGGGGGTGAGAGAGAGAGAGTGTGTGAGTGTGTGGGGGGTGAGAGAGAGAGAGTGTGTGAGTGTGGGGGGTGAGAGAGAGAGAGTGTGTGTGAGTGTGGGGGGTGAGAGAGAGAGAGTGTGTGTGAGTGTGGGGGGTGAGAGAGAGAGAGTGTGTGTGAGTGTGGGGGGTGAGAGAGAGAGTGTGTGTGAGTGTGGGGGGTGAGAGAGAGAGTGTGTGTGAGTGTGGGGGGTGAGAGAGAGAGAGAGAGTGTGTGAGTGTGGGGGGTGTGAGTGAGAGAGTGTGAGTGTGCGTGAGAGTGTGAGGAGGAGGGAGTGTGAGTGTGCGTGAGAGTGTGAGGAGGAGGGAGTGTGAGTGTGAGTGAGAGAGTGTGCGTGAGAGTGTGAGTGAGAGAGTGTGAGTGTGCGTGAGAGTGTGAGGAGGAGGGAGTGTGTGGGTAAGAGAGAGAGTGAGGATGGGGGAGTGTGTGGGATAGGAGAGGGAGAGTGTGCGTGAGAGTGTGAGTGAGAGAGTGTGAGTGTGCGTGAGAGTGAGAGAGTGTGAGTGTGCGAGAGCGAGTGTGTGAGAGAGAGTGTGAGGAGGGGGGAGTGTGTGTGGGTAGGAGAGAGAGTGTGTGTGTGGGGGGGGGGTAGGAGAGTGTGTGAGTGTGTGTGAGAGAGAGTGGGGGGGGGGGTAGGAGAGTGTGTGAGTGTGTGTGAGAGAGAGTGGGGGGGGGGGGTAGGAGAGTGTGTGAGTGTGTGAGAGAAAGAGCGTGTGTGTGTGTGTGTGGGGGGGGGTAAGAGAGAGAGTGTGAGTGTGTGGGGGTAGGAGAGTGTGCGAGAGAGAGCGTGAGGAGGAGGAGAGGGGGAGTTGCAGGAGGAGGAGGGAGGGAGAGAGTGTGTGTGTGTGGGGGGGTAGGAGAGAGTGTGTGTGAGTGTGTGGGGGGGTGAGAGAGTGTGTGTGAGTGTGTGAGGGGGTAGGAGAGAGTGTGTGAGTGTGTGAGGGGGTAGGAGAGAGTGTGTGTGAGTGTGTGGGGGGGTGAGAGAGTGTGTGTGAGTGTGTGAGGGGGTAGGAGAGAGTGTGTGAGTGTGTGAGGGGGTAGGAGAGAGTGTGTGTGAGTGTGCGAGAGAGAGAGAGTGTGTGAGGAGGAGGAGAGGGGGAGTTTTCAGAAGGAGGAGGAGGGAGGGAGAGGTGGGAGAGAGAGTGTGTGTGTGTGGGGGGGTAGGAGAGTGTGTGAGTGTGTGTGTGGGGGGGGGGGGTTATGAGAGAGTGTGTGAGTGTGTGTGGGGGGGGTTATGAGAGCGTGAGTGTGTGTGGGGGGGTAGGAGAGTGTGTGAGTGTGTGTGGGGGGGTTATGAGAGCGTGAGTGTGTGTGGGGGGGTAGGAGAGTGTGTGAGTGTGTGTGGGGGGGTTATGAGAGCGTGAGTGTGTGTGGGGGGGTAGGAGAGTGTGTGAGTGTGTGTGGGGGGGTTATGAGAGCGTGAGTGTGTGTGGGGGGGTAGGAGAGTGTGTGTGGGGGGGTTATGAGAGCGTGAGTGTGTGTGGGGGGGTAGGAGAGTGTGTGAGTGTGTGTGGGGGGGTTATGAGAGAGTGTGTGAGTGTGTGTATGGGGGGTTATGACAGAGTGTGTGTGCGTGGGGGGGGGGTAGGAGAGAGTGTGTGAGTGTGTGCGAGAGAGAGAGAGAGCGTGAGTTTGTGAGTGTGTATGGGGGGTTATGAGAGCGTGAGTGTGTGTGCGTGGGGGGGTTATGAGAGAGTGTGTGAGTGTGTGTGGGGGGGTTATGAGAGCGTGAGTGTGTGTGGGGGGGTAGGAGAGTGTGTGAGTGTGTGTGGGGGGGTTATGAGAGAGTGTGTGAGTGTGTGTGTGGGGGGGTTATGACAGAGTGTGTGTGCGTGGGGGGGGGGTATGAGAGAGTGTGTGAGTGTGTGAGAGAGAGAGAGAGAGCGTGAGTTTGTGAGTGTGTGTGGGGGGTTATGAGAGCGTGAGTGTGTGGGGGGGGGGGGGGGGTAGGAGAGTGTGTGAGTGTGCGTGGGGGGGTTATGAGAGAGTGAGTGTGTGTGGGGGGGTTATGAGAGCGTGAGTGTGTGTGGGGGGGTAGGAGAGTGTGTGAGTGTGTGTGGGGGGGTTATGAGAGCGTGAGTGTGTGGGGGGGGGTAGGAGAGTGTGTGAGTGTGTGTGGGGGGTTATGAGAGCGTGAGTGTGTGGGGGGGGTAGGAGAGTGTGTGAGTGTGTGTGGGGGGGGTTATGAGAGCGTGAGTGTGTGTGGGGGGGGGTAGGAGAGTGTGTGAGTGTGTGTGGGGGGGTTATGACAGAGTGTGTGTGCGTGGGGGGGGGGGGTATGAGAGAGTGTGTGAGTGTGTGAGAGAGAGAGAGAGAGCGTGAGTTTGTGAGTGTGTGTGGGGGGTTATGAGAGCGTGAGTGTGTGGGGGGGGGGGGGTAGGAGAGTGTGTGAGTGTGTGTGGGGGGTTATGAGAGCGTGAGTGTGTGTGGGGGGGTAGGAGAGTGTGTGAGTGTGTGTGGGGGGGTTATGAGAGAGTGTGTGAGTGTGTGTGTGGGGGGGTTATGACAGAGTGTGTGTGCGTGGGGGGGGGGGGTATGAGAGAGTGTGTGTGTGCGTGGGGGGGGGTAGGAGAGAGTGTGTGAGTGTGTGCGCGAGAGAGAGAGAGAGCGTGAGTTTCAGGAGGAGGAGGGAGGGAGGAGGAGGGAGGAAGGGAGGAGGGACGAGGAGGGAAGGAATGAGGGAGGGAGGGAGGGAGACAGGACAACGGCTACCACGTCTCATTTGTATTCCGTGCCGTGAGAACTACGAAGGTCTGCGCCGAGCCTTGGAGGACGAGGAACGAGAGGGACGCGACTCCCTGCGCGTCCCGAAGCTGCCCGATAAATCCGAGAAGAACGTGTGCCGTGTTTAGTAGGAGGGAGGTGGAGGAGGGAGGGAGGAGGAGGAGGGAGGAGGAGGAGGGAGGGAGGAGGTGGGAGGGAGGAGGTGGGAGGGAGGAGGCGATTTCCACTGCGGTATTGAACTCACTCACTCCCCACCCGCTTGGACGGTGAGAGCGAGGGGAGCGCTCGAGCAGCGAGGAGAATCACCTGGAGACTGACACCTGCTTGGAGGTGGAGCGGTGGCGGTTGTGGTGGGGGTGGTGGTGGTGGGAAGACGCGCTCCGTCTACTCTCGACACTCTACTCTGGGATCTTGAAGCGCGTTCCTCCACCCGGCTGCTGTTCCATCTCCTGCTCGTGGTCCTCCTCCTCCTGATCATCATCAGCTGGCTGTTGCCACCACCACCACCACCTCCACCACCACTACCTCCACCACCCCCACTACGCTAAGAAGCCGCTGTCTCCTCCTGCGTCTGCTCGTCCGCGGGACCCGGCATCGAACACCCTGCACCCTCCACCGCGCTCACTGCGCCACAGTGGATTCTGTGCGGCGAGCGGTCCCTTTGGATGTTTACGCTGCGGGGCTGAGAGTAGCTGAGAGGGGCTGAGAGGAGCTGGGGAGGGCTGGGGAGGGCTGAGGAGGGCTGGGGAGGGCTGGGGAGGGCTGAGGAGGGCTGAGGAGGGCTGGGGAGGGCTGGGGAGGGCTGCGGCGGCGGTGGTGGTGACGGCGGCTACGGAGCGGAGCGCGCAGGTGAGAGGAACGATTTCGCGAATGTGCGTGTCGCGAAGGGAGCGAGAGCGGAGAGAGACGAGGAGTGTGGGGAGAGTGCGGAGAGTGCGGGGAGAGTGGAGAGAGTGGGGAGAGAGTGTGGGGAGAGTGTGGAGAGAGTGTGGGGAGAGTGTGTGGAGAGTGTCTGGAGAGAGATGGGGAGTGGGGAGAGTGGAGAGTGCGGGGAGTGTGGAGGGAGTGTGGAGAGAGAGTGTGGGGAGTGGGGAGAGAGTGTGGAGAGAGTGTGGAGAGAGTGTGGGGAGTGTGTGGGGAGAGTGTGTGGAGAGTGTGTGCAGAGTGTCTGGAGAGAGATGGGGAGTGGGGAGAGTGGAGAGTGGAGAGTGCGGGGAGTGCGGGGAGTGCGGAGAGAGTGGAGAGAGTGTGGAGAGTGTGGAGAGTGTGGAGAGTGTGGAGAGAGACGGGGAGTGGAGAGAGTGGAGAGTCTGGAGAGAGACGGGGAGAGTGGGGAGAGAGTGCGGGGAGAGAGACGGGGAGAGTGAAGAGTGTGGAGAGAGACGGGGAGTGGAGAGAGTGGAGAGAGTGGGGAGAGTACGGGGAGTGTGGAGAGAGACGGGGAGAGTGGGGAGAGTGGAGAGAGTGGAGAGAGTGGAGAGAGTGGAGAGAGACGGGGAGTGGGGAGAGTGGGGAGAGTGTGGAGAGTGGAGAGAGTGGGGAGAGTACGGGGAGTGTGGAGAGAGACGGGGAGTGGAGAGTGTGGGGAGTGTGGGGAGAGTGGAAAGAGACGTGGAGTGGGGAGAGTGGAGAGTGTGGAGAGTGCGGAGAGTGCGGGGAGAGTGGAGAGAGTGGGGAGAGAGTGTGGGGAGAGTGTGTGGAGAGTGTCTGGAGAGAGATGGGGAGTGGGGGGAGTGGAGAGTGCGGGGAGTTTGGAGAGAGAGTGTGGGGAGTGGGGAGAGAGTGTGGAGAGAGTGTGGAGAGAGTGTGGGGAGTGTGTGGGGAGAGTGTGTGGAGAGTGTGTGCAGAGTGTCTGGAGAGAGATGGGGAGTGGGGAGAGTGGAGAGTGCGGGGAGTGCGGGGAGTGCGGAGAGAGTGGAGAGAGTGGAGAGAGTGTGGAGAGTGTGGAGAGAGACGGGGAGTGGAGAGAGTGGAGAGAGTGGGGAGAGTACGGGGAGTGTGGAGAGAGACGGGGAGAGTGGGGAGAGTGGAGAGAGTGGAGAGTGGAGAGAGTGGAGAGAGTGGGGAGAGTACGGGGAGTGTGGAGAGAGAGACGGGGAGAGTGGGGAGAGTGGAGAGAGTGGAGAGTGGAGAGAGTGGAGAGAGTGGAGAGAGTGGAGAGAGTGGAGAGAGACGGGGAGTGGGGAGAGTGGGGAGAGTGTGGAGAGTGGAGAGAGTGGGGAGAGTACGGGGAGTGTGGAGAGAGACGGGGAGTGGAGAGTGTGGGGAGTGTGGGGAGAGTGTAAAGAGACGTGGAGTGGGGAGAGTGGAGAGTGCGGGGAGTGTGGAGAGAGTGGGGAGAGTGGGGAGAGACGGGGGGAAATTACGCGAGATGAGCGTTGGAGGGCAGCTGATGGGGGGAGATGAGAGATGGTGAAGAGAGCGGAGATGATGGGAGATGAGGTGATGGGAGATTCTAGAGATGTTGATGATGAGAGGGGAGATGAGAGAGGAGATGATGGAGAGGGGCGAGATGGTGATGAGAGATGAGGTGATGGGAGATGAGATGATGGGAGATGAGGTGATGGGAGATGAGGTGATGGGAGATGAGGTGATGGTAGATGAGGTGATGGGAGATGAGGTGTTTCTAGAGATGATGATGAGAGATGAGATGAGAGAGAAGGTGATGGAGAGGGGCGAGATGGTGATGGGAGATGAGATGATGGGAGATGAGGTGATGGGAGATGAGGTGTTTCTAGAGATGATGATGATGAGAGATGAGATGAGAGAGGAGGTGACGGGAGATGATGATGAGAGGGGAGATGAGAGAGGAGATGATGGAGAGGGGCGAGATGGTGATGGGAGATGAGGTGATGGGAGATGAGGTGATTCCATAGATGATGATAAGTGGGGAGATGAGAGAGGAGATGATGGAGAGGGGCGAGATGGTGATGGGAGATGAGGTGATTTTATAGATGATGATGAGAGATGAGATGAGAGGAGGTGACGGGAGATGATGATGATGATGAGAGATGAGAGAGGAGATGATGGAGAGGGGCGAGATGGTGAAGAGAGATGAGGTGATGGGAGATGAGTTGCTTCTATAGATAATGATGAGAGAGGAGATAAGAGGAGGTGACGGGAGATGAGGTGATGGGAGATGAGGTGATTCCATAGATGATGATGAGTGGGGAGATGAGAGAGGAGATGATGGAGAGGGGCGAGATGGTGATGAGGTGATGGGAGATGAGATTATTCTATAGATGATGATGAGAGATGAGGTGAGAGAGGAGGTGACGGGAGATGATGATGAATGGGGAGATGAGAGAGGAGATGATGGAGAGGGGCGAGATGGTGATGAGAGATGAGATAAGAGGAAGTGATGGGAGATGAGGTGATTCTATAGATGATGATGAGTGGGGAGATGAGGTGATGGGCGAGATGGTGATGAGACGGATTCCGAGGTGAGACGAGAGGGAGATATATTTTACGAGGTGAGGCGATGTCAAATCAGACGATGCGAGGTGAGAGGTGACATCTGAGGTAACGAACTCAATAATTTGTAACATTTTATTTTACCAGGCAAATGCCCCACTGAGCAACTATACACCTTTTTTTTTAATAGAAATAAATCACGAAGTGAGCGTATCATCTACATCACCATCACCACCACGTAGAAATGTATTAGCAGCAGTGAACGCAGGGACCCATAGAGATGAATATAGACCCATAGATCATGATAAAATGTAACTAATTTTATTTACCAATTACGGCCCCGCTTTTGTCAGAAGCGATTTCGCCATCGCCGAATAATTCTTTCAACGAAGTGGCTTATAAACATCAACAACATCATCAACATCATCATCTAGATTTAAAGTTTTTTTTTATTACACTTTTTTTTACCTACGTGACTTTACCGAAAAAACCAATCAGTATCATCATCATCACCTACGTGGACATATTTCGCAGCAGACAAATGCTCCGAACGCATAGAGACCCATAGAAGACCCATAGAGACACACAGAGACCCATAGAGACGCATAGATAGACCCACAGACACCAACAGAGACCCATGGAGACGCATATAGACCCATAGAGACCCACAGAGACTCACAAAGACCCATAGAGACACAGAGACCCATAGATAGACCCATGGAGACCAATAGATAGACCCATAGAGACCCATAAAGACCGATAGAGACCCATAGAGACACACAGAGACGCATAGAAGACCCATAGAGACCCATAGAGACCCATAGAGACACACAGAGACCCATAGAGACCCATAGAGACCCATAGAAGACCCATAGAGACCCATAGAGACGCATAGAGACCCATAGACACCCACAGAGACCCACAAAGACCCATAGAGACCCATAGAGACACACAGAGACGCACATAGACCCATAGAAGACCCATAGAGACCCACAGAGACCATAGAGACCCACAGAGACCCATAAAGACCCATAGAGACCCATAGAAGACCCACAGAGACCCACAGAGACCCACAGAGACCCACAGAGACCCATAGAAGACCCACAGAGACCCATAGAAGACCCACAGAGACCCATAGAGACCCATAGAGACACACAGAAACCCACAGAGACCCACAGAGACCCATAGACACCCACAGAGATGAGGAGGAGGTGAGAGACGTGGTGGTGGTGGTGGTGGTGGTGGTGAGAGACGTGGTGGTGGTGAGGTGAGAGACGTGGTGGTGGTGGTGAGAGACGTGGTGGTGGTGGTGAGAGACGTGGTGGTGGTGGTGAGGTGAGAGACGTGGTGAGGAGGAGGGGGAGAGACGTGGTGGTGGTGAGGAGGTGAGAGACGTGGTGAGAATGGAGGAGGAGGTGAGAGACGTGGTGGTGGTGGTGAGAGACGTGGTGGTGGTGGTGGTGAGGAGGTGAGAGACGTGGTGGTGGTGGTGGTGGTGAGAGACATGGTGGTGGTGGTGGTGAGGAGGTGAGAGACGTGGTGGTGGTGGTGAGAGACATGGTGGTGGTGGTGAGGAGGTGAGAGACGTGGTGGTGGTGGTGAGGAGGTGAGAGACGTGGTGGTGGTGGTGAGAGACATGGTGGTGGTGGTGAGGAGGTGAGAGACGTGGTGGTGGTGGTGAGGAGGTGAGAGACGTGGTGGTGGTGGTGAGAGACGTGGTGGTGGTGGAGGTGAGAGACGTGGTGGTGGTGGTGTTGGTGGTGAGAGACGTGGTGGTGGTGAGAGACGTGGTGGTGGTGGTGGTGAGAGACGTGGTGGTGGTGGTGGTGAGAGACGTGTTGGTGGTGGTGGTGGTGAGAGACGTGGTGGTGGTGAGAGACGTGGTGGTGGTGGTGAGAGACGTGGTGGTGGTGGTGTTGTTGGTGGTGGTGGTGGAGGTGAGAGACGTGGTGGTGTTGGTGGTGGTGGTGTTGTTGTTGGTGGTGGTGGTGAGGAGGTGAGAGACGTGGTGGTGGTGGTGGTGAGAGACGTGGTGGTGGTGGTGGTGGTGGTGAGAGACGTGGTGGTGGTGGTGGTGGTGAGAGACGTGGTGGTGTTGGTGTTGTTGGTGTTGTTGGTGGTGGTGTTGTTGTTGGTGTTGGTGTTGTTGAGGAGTAGGGGGAGGGAGAGTCACGAACTGCAGTGGACAATTTTCCTCCGCGCTGCGTCTCGACCGTGAGGCGAGGGCGAGTGACCTCGTGGTGCGAGTGAAACAAATATAACAATAAAATGATGATGTGTTAATCATAACAACGATGATGATGATTTAGGTAAATGTCAGGAGAAGGCAGGGAGCATAGACGTTTCGAGCGATGGCCCTTCTCCGTAGCACATGGAGGGCCATCGCTCGAAACGTCGCCTATTATATATTTTTTCTGAATCGTGAAGAAAGCTTTTATGGTGAGATTTTTTTCATTTCATAGGCGATGATTCGGGCCAATGGTTCTCGTGCTATGGAGCAGGACCATTGCCCGAAACGTCGCCTATTGTATACTCGTTTCCATTTAAGGCAACACGTACAAAAGACAAAGATCCCCCGTGTAGCTTTAACAGACTGTTGGGGCAAGTGCTGTTAGCGAGTAGCACCTATGAAGGTCGGCACGGCACACGAAGGGAGGGGTGGGTGGCCAGCACCACGCCCGGCCGCCTTTGTCTCCCTAGTGGCGATGTTTACTACACACCGTACCAGGTACTCATTTGAGGCTGAGTCGACCTAGGGGAGGCCCAGGACCGGTTCAGATAATCGTCACTGTTGGTGTTGGCCGTGAGCGGGAATCGAACCCGTGTCGCCGGGTTCGTAGCGCAGCGTAGCGCTAACCACTACACCACCACTCCCCACACACACACACACGTACACACACACACACATACACACACACACACACACATACACACACATACACACACATACACACACATACACACACATACACACACATACACACACACACATACACACACATACACACACATACACACACATACACACACATACACACACACACATACACACACATACACACACATACACACACATACACACACACACACACATACACACACATACACACACATACACACACATACACACACATACACACACATACACACACATACACACACACACATACACACACATACACACACATACACACACATACACACACATACACACACATACACACAGACACACACACACAGACACATACACACACATACACACACACACACACACATACACACACATACACACACATACACACACATACACACACACATACACACACATACACACACACACACACACATACACACACATACACACACATACACACACATACACACACATACACACACATACACACACATACACACACATACACACACATACACACAGACACACACACACATACACACACATACACACACATACACACACACACACACACATACACACACATACACACACATACACACACATACACACACATACACACACACACATACACACACATACACACACATACACACACATACACACACATACACACACATACACACACATACACACACATACACACACATACACACACACACATACACACACACACATACACACACATACACACACACACATACACACACACACATACACACACATACACACACATACACACACATACACACACACACACATACACACACACATACACACACATACACACACATACACACAGACACACACACATACACACAGACACATACACATACATACACACACATACACACACATACACACACACATACACACACATACACACACATACACACACATACACACACACACATACACACACATACACACAGACACATACACATACATACACACATTCACACACAGACACACACAGACACACAGACACGCACACACAGACACACACACACATACACACAGACACATACACATACACACACACACATACACACACACACATACACACACATACACACAGACACATACACATACATACACACACACATACACACAGACACATACACATACATACACACACATACACACACACACATACACACAGACACATACACATACACACACACACATACACATACACACACATACACACACATACACACACATACACACACATACACACACACAGACACACACAAACACACACACAGGGACACACACAAACACAGACACACACACACAGACACACAGACACGCACACACAGACACACACAAACACACACACAGGGACACACACAAACACAGACACACACACAGACACGCGGTGTTGTTATTCACAGGGAACGTGTTGAGTTTTTATTTGTTCCGCATCGCTGCTGAGCTCTCTCGTACACAGCTACGGGGGGGGGGGGCTGCAGGGAGTCCCAGGACCGTCTTTGTATCCCCCGGGAAATATCCTTCTCACTCGGACCCCCACTCGAACCAAACTGGTCCCATCCCCAGGGACCGGACTACCCTGTGTATCGATACCTTGCCTATGATTCTAGAGTCTTGTATGATTAGAGTCTTGTATGATTGTAGTCTTGTATGATTGTAGTCTTGTATGATTGTAGTCTTGTATGATTGTAGAGTCTTGCATGATTGTAGTCTTGTATGATTGGAGTCTTGTATGATTGTAGAGTTGTATGATTGTAGTCTTGTATGATTGTAGAGTTGTATGATTGTAGTTTTGTATGATTGTAGAGTTTTGTATGATTGTAGTCTTGTATGATTGTAGTCTTGTATGATTGTAGTCTTGTATGATTGTAGCTTCTTGTATGATTGGGTCACCCATGAACATCTCTATCTGCCTGGGTCACCCATGAACATCTCTGTCTGCCTGGGTCACCCATGAACATCTCTGTTTGCCTGGGTCACCCATGAACATCTCTGCCTGCCTGGGTCACCCATGAACATCTCTGTCTGCCTGGGTCACCCATGAACATTTCTGTCTGCCTGGGTCACCCATGAACATCTCTGTCTGCCTGGGTCACCCATGAACATCTCTGTCTGCCTGGGTCACCCATGAACATCTCTGTCTGCCTGGGTCACCCATGAACATCTCTGTCTGCCTGGGTCTCCCATGAACATCTCTGTCTGCCTGGGTCCCTTATGAACATCTCTGTCTGCCTGGGTCACCCATGAACATCTCTGTCTGCCTGGGTCACCCATGAACATCTCTGTCTGCCTGGGTCACCCATGAACATCTCTGTCTGCCTGGGTCACCCATGAACATCTCTGTCTGCCTGGGTCACCCATTGAACATCTCTGTCTGCCTGGGTCACCCATGAACATCTCTGTCTGCCTGGGTCACCCATGAACATCTCTGTCTGCCTGGGTCCCCGATGAACATCTCTGTCTGCCTGGGTCACCCATGAACATCTCTGTCTGCCTGGGTCACCCATGAACATATCTGTCTGCCTGGGTCCCCCATGAAAATCTCTGTCTGCCTGGGTCCCCCATGAACATCTCTGTCTGCCTGGGTCCCCCATGAACAACTCTGTCTGCCTGGGTCACCCATGAACATCTCTGTCTGCCTGGGTCACCCATGAACATCTCTGCCTGGGTCCCCCATGAACAACTCTGTCTGCCTGGGTCACCCATGAACATCTGTCTTCCTGGGTCCCCCATGAACCCCTCTGTCAAAGTCCCCTCGTCCTTGCCATGACCCCGGAGCGATCCTTGCCCAGTCCGCGTGTCTGTCTCGTTGGGGGGGGGGGGGGGGGGGGGTGGGGTGAGAGCGTCATGTGTGTAATGTGTCTCCCCCACTGGGGAGACAAAGGCGGCCGGGCGAGGGGGGTGACCACCCACCCCCTCGTGTGCCACAGTTGCCGGCCTTCATAGGCGGCGCTGTTACACGCTCACGGCACGGTCTGTTACACGGTACACAGCGGCAGCAGCAGCAGCGGTGGTGTTGGTGGTAGTGGTGGTGGTGGTTGGTTGGTTGGGGATCTTTGTCCGTGTGATGTTGAAGGTGATTTGTTCGCGTTAGTCGCTCAAAGCCATCGCATGTCCAGGAGGGACAGATTTACTGCGCGATCATTCAACGCTGATGGTTATCGGAGAGCGTTTTCGCTCCCGGTGTTCATTCATTAACGCTGTTCATTCATTTGCCTGGGGTTGGGGTGGTGGGGGGTGGTGGTGGGGGGTGGGGGTGGGAGTCGTTCGTTCATTCACGCGGTTCACTCATTCACACGCGGACATCAGCGCCTCTTTCACGAGGCGGCTTAGGAAATTGGCTGAACACGGCGCGAGAGAATGGCGAGCGGGGGTTCTGTGTGGGGAAGGCATTCCGGCAGAGAGGGAGGGTGGGGAGAGAGGCGGGGCAGTGAGGGAGGGGAAAGGCAGGGAGAGAGCGAGATAGAGAGAGAGGGGTAGAGAGAGGGGGTAGAGAGAGGGGGTAGAGAGAGGGAGGGGTAGAGAGGGAGGGGTAGAGAGGGGGGGTAGAGAGAGAGGGGGGGGAAGAAGGAGGAGAGCGTGAAATCTTTCATTTAAAAAGGGGGGGGGGGGTTTACATGAAGCAAATCATTGAAAAAAAACCGAAACGATGAACGAAGCAATGTGCCGACTACACCGAGCATCTTCTTGTTTCCTCTGCATCGTCAAAAAATAAAGAGACAGAGAGAGGGGCAGGGTGAGAGGGGCACGGGGAGAGGGGCAGGGGGAGAGGGGCAGGGGGGGAGGGGCAGGGTGAGAGGGGCAGGGGGGGGAGGGGGCAGGGGGGGAGGGGCAGGGTGAGAGGGGCACGGGGAGAGGGGCAGGGGGGGAGGGGCAGGGGGGGAGGGGCAGGGGGGGAGGGGCAGGGTGAGAGGGGCACGGGGAGAGGGGCAGGGGGAGAGGGGCAGGGGGGGAGGGGGCAGGGTGAGAGGGGCAGGGGGGGAGGGGCAGGGTGAGAGGGGCAGGGTGAGAGGGGCAGGGTGAGAGGGGCAGGGGGGGAGGGGCAGGGGGGGAGGGGCAGGGTGAGAGGGGCAGGGTGAGAGGGGCAGGGTGAGAGGGGCAGGGTGAGAGGGGCAGGGTGAGAGGGGCACGGGGAGAGGGGCAGGGGGGGAGGGGCAGGGTGAGAGGGGCAGGGTGAGAGGGGCAGGGTGAGAGGGGCACGGGGAGAGGGGCAGGGTGAGAGGGGCAGGGTGAGAGGGGCAGGGGGGGAGGGGCAGGGGGGGAGGGGCAGGGTGAGAGGGGCAGGGTGAGAGGGGCAGGGTGAGAGGGGCAGGGTGAGAGGGGCAGGGTGAGAGGGGCACGGGGAGAGGGGCAGGGGGGGGAGGGGCAGGGTGAGAGGGGCAGGGTGAGAGGGGCAGGGTGAGAGGGGCACGGGGAGAGGGGCAGGGTGAGAGGGGCACGGGGAGAGGGGCAGGGGGGGGAGGGGCAGGGTGAGAGGGGCAGGGTGAGAGGGGCAGGGGCAGGGGGGGAGGGGCAGGGGGGGAGGGGCAGGGTGTGTGAGCTATTGGGGGTGTGTGTGGGTTGGTGAGGGAGTGTGTGGGGTTGGTGGGGGTGTGTGTGGGCTGGTGGGGGTGTGTGTGGGTTGGTGGGGGTGTGTGTGGGTTGGTGGGGGTGTGTGTGGATTGGTGGGGGTGTGTGTGGGTTGGTGAGGTGTGTGTGGGTTGGTGAGGTGTGTGTTGGTTGGTGGGGGTGTGTGTGGGTTGGTGGTGGTGTGTGTGGGTTGGTGAGGGTGTGTGTGGGTTGGTGGGGGTGTGTGTGTGGGTTGGTGGGGGTGTGTGGTGGGTTGGTGGGGGTGTGTGTGGGTTGGTGGGGGTGTGTGTGTGTTGGTGGGGGTGTGTGTGTGTTGGTGGGGGGTGTGTGGTGGTGGGTTGGTGGGGGTGTGTGTGTGGGTTGGTGGGGGTGTGTTGGGGGTGTGTGTGGGTTGGTGGGGGTGTGTGTGTGTTGGTGGGGGTGTGTGTGGGTTGGTGGGGGTGTGTGTGGGTTGGTGGGGTTTGTGTGGGTTGGTGAGGTGTGTGTTGGTTGGTGGGGGTGTGTGTGGGTTGGTGGGGGTGTGTGTGGGTTGGTGGGGGTTTGTGTGGGTTGGTGGGGGTGTGTGTGGGTTGGTGGGGGTGTGTGTGGATTGGTGGGGGTGTGTGTGGGTTGGTGGGGGTGTGTGTGGGTTGGTGGGGGTGTGTGTGTGTTGGTGGGGGGTGTGTGTGGGTTGGTGGGGGTGTGTGTGGGTTGGTGGGGGTGTGTGTGGGTTGGTGGGGGTGTGTGTGGGTTGGTGGGGGTGTGTGTGTGTTGGTGGGGGTGTGTGTGGGTTGGTGGGGTGTGTGTGGGTTGGTGGGGTGTGTGTGGGTTGGTGAGGTGTGTGTTGGTTGGTGGGGGTGTGTGTGGGTTGGTGGGGGTGTGTGTGGGTTGGTGGGGGTGTGTGTGGGTTGGTGGGGTGTGTGTGGGTTGGTGAGGTGTGTGTTGGTTGGTGGGGGTGTGTGTGGGTTGGTGGGGGTGTGTGTGGGCTGGTGGGGGTGTGTGTGGGTTGGTGGGGGTGTGTGTGGATTGGTGGGGGTGTGTGTGGGTTGGTGAGGTGTGTGTGGGTTGGTGAGGTGTGTGTTGGTTGGTGGGGGTGTGTGTGGGTTGGTGGGGGTGTGTGTGGGTTGGTGGGGGTGTGTGTGGGTTGGTGAGGTGTGTGTGGGTTGGTGAGGTGTGTGTTGGTTGGTGGGGGTGTGTGTGGGTTGGTGGGGTGTGTGTGGGTTGGTGGGGGTGTGTGTGGGTTGGTGGGGGTGTGTGTGGGTTGGTGGGGGTGTGTGTGGGTTGGTGGGGGTGTGTGTGTGTTGGTGGGGGTGTGTGTGGGTTGGTGGGGTGTGTGTGGGTTGGTGGGGTGTGTGTGGGTTGGTGAGGTGTGTGTTGGTTGGTGGGGGTGTGTGTGGGTTGGTGGGGGTGTGTGTGGGTTGGTGGGGGTGTGTGTGGGTTGGTGGGGTGTGTGTGGGTTGGTGAGGTGTGTGTTGGTTGGTGGGGGTGTGTGTGGGTTGGTGGGGGTGTGTGTGGGCTGGTGGGGGTTGGGGTGTGTGTGGGTTGGTGGGGGTGTGTGTGGATTGGTGGGGGTGTGTGTGGGTTGGTGAGGTGTGTGTGGGTTGGTGAGGTGTGTGTTGGTTGGTGGGGGTGTGTGTGGGTTGGTGGGGGTGTGTGTGGGTTGGTGGGGGTGTGTGTGGGTTGGTGAGGTGTGTGTGGGTTGGTGAGGTGTGTGTTGGTTGGTGGGGGTGTGTGTGGGTTGGTGGGGTGTGTGTGGGTTAGTGGGGGTGTGTGTGGGTTGGTGGGGGTGTGTGTGGGTTGGTGGGGGTGTGTGTGGGTTGGTGGGGGTGTGTGTGTGTTGGTGGGGGTGTGTGTGGGTTGGTGGGGGTGTGTGTGGGTTGGTGGGGGTGTGTGTGGGTGTGGTGGGGTGTGTGTGGGTTGGTGGGGGTGTGTGTGTGTTGGTGGGGGTGTGTGTGTGTTGGTGGGGGGTGTGTGTGTGTTGGTGGGGGTGTGTGTGGGTTGGTGGGGTGTGTGTGGGTTGGTGGGGGTGTGTGTGGGTTGGTGGGGGTGTGTGTGGGTTGTTGGGGTGTGTGCGTGGGCTCGTGGGGTGTGTGTGGGTTGGTGGGGGTGTGTGTGGGGTTGGTGGGGGTGTGTGTGTGTTGGTGGTGGTGTGTGTGTTTTGGTGGGGGTGTGTGTGGGTTGGTGGGGGTGTGTGTGGGTTGGTGGGGTGTGTGTGTGTTGGTGGGGGTGTGTGTGGGTTGGTGGGGGTGTGTGTGGGTTGGTGGGGGTGTGTGTGGGTTGTTGGGGTGTGTGCGTGGGCTCGTGGGGTGTGTGTGTGGGTTGGTGGGGGTGTGTGTGGGTTGTTGGGGGTGTGTGTGGGTTGGTGGGGGTGTGTGTGGGTTGGTGGGGGTGTGTGTGGGTTGGTGGGGGTGTGTGTGTGTTGGTGGTGGTGTGTGTGTTTTGGTGGGGGTGTGTGTGGGTTGGTGGGGGTGTGTGTGGGTTGGTGGGGTGTGTGTGGGTTGGTGGGGGTGTGTGTGGGTTGGTGGGGGTGTGTGTGGGTTGGTGGGGGTGTGTGTGGGTTGGTGTGGGTGTGTGTGGGTTGGTGGGGGTGTGTGTGGGTTGGTGGGGGTGTGTGTGGGTTGGTGGGTGTGTGTGTGGGTTGGTGGGGGGTGTGTGTGGGTTGGTGGGGGTGTGTGTGGGTTGGTGGGGGTGTGTGTGTGTTGGTGGGGGTGTGTGTGTGTTGGTGGGGGTGTGTGTGGGTTGGTGGGGTGTGTGTGGGTTGGTGGGGGTGTGTGTGGGTTGGTGGGGGGTGTGTGTGGGTTGGTGGGGTGTGTGTGGGTTGGTGGGGGTGTGTGTGGGTTGGTGTGGGTGTGTGTGGGTTGGTGGGGGTGTGTGTGGGTTGGTGGGGGTGTGTGTGGGTTGGTGGGTGTGTGTGTGGGTTGGTGGGGGGTGTGTGTGGGTTGGTGGGGGTGTGTGTGGGTTGGTGGGGGTGTGTGTGGGTTGGTGGGGGTGTGTGTGGGTTGGTGGGGGTGTGTGTGGGTTGGTGGGGGTGTGTGTGGGTTGTTGGGGGTGTGTGTGGGTTGGTGGGGGTGTGTGTGGGTTGTTGGGGTGTGTTGGGGTGTGTGTGTGGGTTGGTGGGGGTGTGTGTGTGTTGGTGGGGGTGTGTGTGGGTTGTTGGGGTGTGTGTGTGGGTTGGTGGGGGTGTGTGTGTGTTGGTGGGGGTGTGTGTGGGTTGGTGGGGGTGTGTGTGGGTTGGTGGGGGTGTGTGTGTGTTGGTGGGTATGTGTGTGGGTTGGTGGGGTGTGTGTGTGTTGGTGGGGGTGTGTGTGGGTTGGTGGGGGTGTGTGTGGGTTGGTGGGGGTGTGTGTGGGTTGTTGGGGGTGTGTGTGGTTTGTTGGGGTGTGTGTGTGGGTTGGTGGGGGTGTGTGTGGGTTAGTGGGGGTGTGTGTGTTGGTGGGGGTGTGTGTGGGCTGGTGGGGGTGTGTGTGGGTTGGTGGGGGTGTGTGTGGGTTGGTGGGGGTGTGTGAGCTATTGGGGGTGTGTGTGGGCTGGTGAGGGTGTGTGTGGGTTGGTGGTGGTGTGTGTGTGTTGGTGGGGGTGTGTATGGGTTAGTGGGGGTGTGTGTGTTGGTGGGGGTGTGTGTGGGCTGGTGGGGGTGTGTGGGTTGGTGGGGGTGTGTGTGGGTTGGTGGGGGTGTGTGTGTGTTGGTGGGGGTGTGTGTGGGCTGGTGGGGGTGTGTGTGGGTTGGTGGGGGTGTGTGTGGGCTGTTGGGGTGTGTGTGGGCTCGTGGGGTCTGCGTGCATGAACTGCCCTTGGGCAGAGATCACCGGATGTTCGGAGTGGAAGCCACCAGCGTCGGCTGACAAGCACTTGCCCCCACAGTGTGCTGAAGGCTACTCGGGGCATCTTTATCTCTCGACCTGTCCCGGGCCTCCCCCCCCCTAGGTCGACTCGGCCTCAAAAAACGCGTAACCTGCCGTGGTGCGCAGTGAAACATCGGCGCGCTGTTAGCCACAGCCAGAGGTCGCAACCGGGTACCCGATACCCGTACCCTACCCGATGCCCGGCTACCCGTACCCGACCGGGAACGGGTACGGGTACCCGTTTGCGACCCTGGTGCTGCCGGGTACGGGTAGGCCGTGAGTCACTGGTGAGTCACCGTTTGTCACTCATTTCCCAGCGTCTTGTCTCTTCTCACAATTCAAGTTCCTAGAATCAACCCACCCGCGCCTGCAACATGGCTTCATCCCAGAGGTCGCAACCGGGTACGGGTACGGCCGGGTACGGGTACGGGTACCCGTTTGCGACCCTGGTGCGGCCGGGTACGAGTAAGGAATCAAAACCCGTTTGCGAACTCTGGCCACAGCATACCATCGTGTACCGCACTCGCCCCAACAGCCTGTCAAAGGCAACGCATGGAAACACCTTCGCCTTTGATGATGGAGTGGCTGGGGAGTGGACGGGGGCCAAGGAAACGTCTCCGCTGGACGTCACGCGAACGTCCGAACCCTTGACCCTGACTCTGAACCCTCCCTGAAGCAGCCTAACCCTGACTCTGACCCTTAACCCGGTCAAGCGATAGAGTTGCCAGACCGTTTGTCAGCTTTGACCTACAACCCTCCCGCCCCTTCTCATCTCACTCTACTCCCCTCCACGCACTCCCCTGCCTCTCATCTCACTCCACTCCCCTCCACGCACTCTCCTGCCTCTCCCCTCTCATCTCACTCCACTCCCCTCTCATCTCACTCTACTCCCCTCCACGCACTCTCCTGCCTCTCCCCTCTCATCTCACTCCACTCCCCTCTCATCTCACTCTACTCCCCTCCACGCACTCTCCTGCCTCTCCCCTCTCATCTCACTCCACTCCCCTCTCATCTCACTCTACTCCCCTCCACGCACTCTCCTGCCTCTCCCCCCTCTCATCTCACTCTACTCCCCTCCACGCACTCTCCTGCCTCTCCCCCCTCTCATCTCACTCCACTCCCCTCCACGCACTCTCCTGCCTCTCCCCTCTCATCTCACTCCACTCCCCTCTCATCTCACTCTACTCCCCTCCACGCACTCTCCTGCCTCTCCCCTCTCATCTCACTCTACTCCCCTCCACGCACTCCCCTGCCTCTCATCTCACTCCACTCCCCTCCACGCACTCTCCTGCCTCTCCCCTCTCATCTCACTCCACTCCCCTCTCATCTCACTCCACTCCCCTCCACGCACTCTCCTGCCTCTCCCCTCTCATCTCACTCCACTCCCCTCCACGCACTCTCCTGCCTCTCCCCTCTCATCTCACTCCACTCCCCTCTCATCTCACTCTACTCCCCTCCACGCACTCTCCTGCCTCTCCCCTCACATCTCATTCTACTCCCCTCCACGCACTCTCCTGCCTCTCCCCTCTCATCTCACTCCACTCCCCTCTCATCTCACTCCACTCCCCTCCACGCACTCTCCTGCCTCTCCCCTCTCATCTCACTCCACTCCCCTCCACGCACTCTCCTGCCTCTCCCCTCTCATCTCACTCCACTCCCCTCTCATCTCACTCTACTCCCCTCCACGCACTCTCCTGCCTCTCCCCCCTCTCATCTCACTCTACTCCCCTCCACGCACTCTCCTGCCTCTCCCCCCTCTCATCTCACTCCACTCCCCTCCACGCACTCTCCTGCCTCTCCCCTCTCATCTCACTCCACTCCCCTCTCATCTAACTCTACTCCCCTCCACGCACTCTCCTGCCTCTCCCCTCTCATCTCACTCTACTCCCCTCCACGCACTCTCCTGCCTCTCCCCTCTCATCTCACTCTACTCCCCTCCACGCACTCTCCTGCATCTCCCCTCTCACATCACTCTACTCCCCTCCACGCACTCTCCTACCTCTCCCCTCTCATCTCACTCTACTCCCCTCCACGCACTCTCCTGCATCTCCCCTCTCATCTCACTCTACTCCCCTCCACGCACTCTCCTACCTCTCCCCTCTCATCTCACTCTACTCCCCTCTACGCACTCTCCTGCCTCTCCCCTCTCACATCACTCTACTCCCCTCCACGCACTCTCCTACCTCCCCCCTCTCATCTCACTCTACTCCCCTCCACACACTCTCCTACCTCTCCCCTCTCATCTCACTCTACTCCCCTCCACGCACTCTCCTACCTCTCCCCTCTCATCTCACTCTACTCCCCTCCACGCACTCTCCTGCCTCTCCCCTCTCACATCACTCTACTCCCCTCCACGCACTCTCCTACCTCTCCCCTCTCATCTCACTCTACTCCCCTCCACGCACTCTCCTACCTCTCCCCTCTCATCTCACTCTACTCCCCTCCACGCACTCTCCTACCTCTCCCCTCTCATCTCACTCCACTCCCCTCCACGCACTCTCCTGCCTCTCCCCTCTCATCTCACTCTACTCCCCTCCACGCACTCTCCTACCTCTCCCCTCTCATCTCACTCCACTCCCCTCCACGCACTCTCCTGCCTCTCCCCTCTCATCTCACTCTACTCCCCTCCACGCACTCTCCTGCCTCTCCCCTCCCATCTCACTCTACTCCCCTCCACGCACTCTCCTGCCTCTCCCCTCCCATCTCACTCTACTCCCCTCCACGCACTCTCCTACCTCTCCCCTCTCATCTCACTCTACTCCTCTCCACGCACTCTCCTACCTCTCCCCTCTCATCTCACTCTACTCCCCTCCACGCACTCTCCTACCTCTCCCCTCTCATCTCACTCTACTCCCCTCCACGCACTCTCCTACCTCTCCCCTCTCATCTCACTCCACTCCCCTCCACGCACTCTCCTGCCTCTCCCCTCTCATCTCACTCTACTCCCCTCCACGCACTCTCCTACCTCTCCCCTCTCATCTCACTCCACTCCCCTCCACGCACTCTCCTGCCTCTCCCCTCTCATCTCACTCTACTCCCCTCCACGCACTCTCCTGCCTCTCCCCTCCCATCTCACTCTACTCCCCTCCACGCACTCTCCTACCTCTCCCCTCTCATCTCACTCTACTCCCCTCCACGCACTCTCCTGCCTCTCCCCTCTCATCTCACTCTACTCCCCTCCACACTCAATGTCCACACCAGTTCTTGCCAGTAAGATATCGACAGTTCGCCAGCATTGATTCTCTAGCCAGCCTCACTCTGCTGTTGACGACGACCCACTGAATGTCAACACGAGTTATTTTCCTGCAAGAGATCGGCAGTTTCGCTTTGATTCACTGTCGAGTATTGTGCTCTGATGTCGATGAGAAGCGGCGATGTCGAAACGCCGCTCCAAGAATATCGCTCGCATTTCACAAGTAGTACTAATCGCACATCTGCATTTGCCATAAATATGCTAAAATTCCTCTTGATATGCAAATTATTTTGTCAAGGCGCTCTTCGCCCCTCCATCCCAGCTTAAATAGACGCTCCAAGCCTGGAGGTGTTTCATTCAGACTCTGTCTTCTCGACAGACCTGTTCTCCACCTGAGGACGGCTGCTTGCGTTGTGGCCGAAACGTCGTGAGAATTATTTTATTATGTTTTATTTATATTATTTTATTATTTCCATTCTAAGTGACTTTACCGAAAGAACCAAGAAGATGAAAAATATCGCTCGTCTCGTATTGAAATGAATTGCGGCTGAGACCCACGCACTCCCAGAATGCCGTGCCGTGGTGCTGATGGGATACGTGAGATACATTCATTATATGTTTTATGCGGAGAAATATTTTTTATTTTGGGGGGGGACTTAGAAAGAGGAGACGTGTCATCCGGCTTTATTTATTGAGTTTATCTTCTTGGTTCTTTCGGTAAAGTCACGTAGAAGGGAAGTAATAAAATAATAAAAAAACAAAACGTAATAAAATGTAATATAAAGAAAAACAAAACGTAATAAAATAATATAATATATATTATTTTATAACGTTTTGTTTCATATATAATATATATTATTTTATAACGTTTTGTTTTTATTTTTTTATTATTTTTTAAAATTATTTTATTACTTCCCTTCTATGTGAATT